>NC_056725.1:676046081-676231081 GCF_019279795.1 Protopterus annectens
CCCAGAAGAGTAAAAGTGCCCAAAGTAAACACCCACGACAGAGTCCATGGAAATGTGAATAAACACAACACATGCCCCCACAGACTATGAACAGAAAATATATAAATGAACATGTTATAAATTTTTTTTAAATCGTAAAGATGTTTGCCCGTGAGTGCGCTCGTTTGCACGGGCGTGCCCGTAGCGCAGCTACAGTTAGCAGTCAGTGGGAAAGCATATAAGAACTAAATATGCAAAGTAAGCCAAGAAGCAATAGCGTAGCGGTAGAGATGTTGGCTGAAGAGCAGGCATTTGTGGTTCGAGCCCCCACAACACCAATTTTTATTTTTAGCAAAATAAGCACGAAACAAGTCCCTGACAAACATGTACACATATAAAATCACATTTTATGTAAAATGTAATGAAATAGTTCATTTATTTTGTGAGGTAACAAAATAATAAAAAATGTCAGATGTGCCTATAGCTGTGCCACAGTTTAACAGGGTGAGTGCATCTGCCCGTAGGTGAGCAGTGGTTTACCTGGTGCAAAATGAGTGCCCGTAGCTGAGCAGTGGTTTAACAGGTGCATATTGAGTGCCCGTAGGTGAGCAGTGGTTTAACACGCTGAAACTGTGTGACGCTAGCTGAGCTGAGTGTGATATGCATGCTGACAACCAAATGAGGCATAAGCCAGCGCACCCCGTTTGCGCGGAGCTGCACACCGCGCTAACAAGCTAACCGACGGGCAACGTTGAGCAAGCTGTAACAAAACTGCCTTTACACAGACACACCCCCTAGCCTGTCTAGACAGTCATAAAATATAAAAAGCAGTGGCCAGGTTCGAACCCAGGATACCATGCACCATAGTCAAGGTACTGAACCACTAAGCCACGACAGCTGTACTCAGAAATGCAGTAATAGCAAATATATAGGAATGAATAGAAAGTGAAGCATGACAAAGCAGGTTTTGTGAAGTGGATACAATTCCAAAATGGCCAATCACAGATAAGTGCGGGAAAAACGGCATATATAAGCCCCATAGGCGGGAATATACAGCATAAACGATTGTAGAACTGACTTGCAGCCAGAATGTCAGGTGTAGATGAGGGTAGTTACTTTCGAGCACAGAGGTGGGGTGTTGAGGAGTCCAGATACATGGTCTGGCTCCTAGTCCACAATCATGAGGCCCAACTCATGCAGGGCCAGGTCCTGTGGGGAGCATATAGGGCTGAGGCGTGGGACCGGTTGGCTCATGATCTCACCAGTGCCACAGGGATGCCAAGGACTGGTGAGCAGGTCCGTCACCACCATGCGGACCTGAAGAGACGCAAGCAGGACCAATTGAACCTTTGGATCCAGGAGGCCTGGCAAATGCCCAACGCCCCACTACTGAGTAAGTTACATTTAATTATGTATGTAAGAAATTAAATTAGCTGATATTATGGATGTGTATTCCAATATTACTTCATTTATATTACAGCTGCAGGTGTCTGTTCTGCGAACCGCAGAGCCTATGGCGATAGGCTGGTGCGGTTGCGCCACCAGGCAGGTCAGTAATCCACTCCCAGTAACTGTAAAGAAATATCAAAGTATGACAGTTAGCAAAATAGTGCAGTGTAGTCACTAAGTAATAAAATGTGCAAGTAACAGTGTAAAAGTGTTTGCAAGTATTGCTTGATTACAAAAGTGTGTTGCAGTCTGTAATCCAAACAGAAAAATGAAAATGTCTCAAATAAAGTCTGAAATAAAGATGCCCCACCTGTAATATAATAGTGCATAACCTGCAGCAGGCTGAAAAGTACAGCTGCAGAAGATGAGCAAATCACATGTGTGAAATATATCCCTGTTGAAATACTGAAACATGACAACATGGCAGAAGTGAGACTGCTGGAAAGGATTGTAATAACTACAGGTAAAACATGTCAATAAAGCCTAGAAGTAAGTACCATCCTGAATAGTAAAATGAAAACAAGTGAGAGGGTGTGAGAAAGAGTTATGAATCCACCAATAAAGTAGTAATAACCCCTGAATAAAGTATACTGCAGTCAGTACAGAATGAAATGAATGTGACAAGTAGAACCAAACTGCGAAATGTGTCCAAAGTGTTGCTGCAGCTGGAATGTGTATCCCAAAATCTGGATATGTTGCTCTCAGTCTGCAATATGCAGATAGTATGATTGTCTGAAATATCAAACATCCACAGTTGTCTATAGCTAAATAAAGCAAATGTAGCAGGATGATGTAGCTGAACAAAGCCAGATATGAACGTGTATGAATAACAATAAAATGTATATTGATGTAGCAGTAACAGTCCTATCACCAAAGTGAAGTAGTTATCATATAGGAAACTGTAGTTAGAACAGTAGTGTGTATATATCTGTAGCTATTAGAAATGTACAGCATATATATTGGTATTCGAAGGTGTAATAATATTTTCTTCACCCCACCCTATAACCGCATATAATCCATTCCACGTGAAATTGGTATGTGCAATCACAATTAACACCCCTGGACATTTGTCCTGATGGGTCATAAATATTTGCATGTCCGTTGATGCATCTGCCCTGTTCATACATCCAAACCTGATGGCCTGTTGCCATCAATCAACCCTGCATGTTGTTGGACTGTGTATTGCTGTTCAAATTATGCATGTGTTATGCTCGCTGTTCAATGGTGTGAATATCTGGGTGTTTGGTTAATGGGAATACTAATGCATGCTGTTACAACTAATTGCGAATGGTATTGTATGTTACTAACCCAAACTGTCATGACATAATGCAAAACATAGAACGACAGGGAAGGCGGGTTCCAGCGGACCCACCTCTCCCACCTCAGCTGGCGAGTGCACCTGACACTAGTGCCCACTCTAGACCCTCCTCCGGTGGCCCTGTGCCACCTGTGGGTGGAAGCACTGCAGGGGATGGGGCCCGTCCCCCCTCTGCAAGCGTGGCTGGAGGAGAACCACCACTCACCCTCCGTAGCGTCTGGACTGTGGTGCATAGGGAGATCCGGGACTCTGTTCTTGAGCCCCTACGCCAGCTTGAGGCACAGGTGGCACAACTTACGGGCATGCCTGTTGCCCAGCCTACACAGCCCCCAGCACAGCCCCATCCTGGGCAGTGAAGGAACAGTGGCAACTGCCCATGGGTGGGGATATCAGTTCCACTGTTGCCATCTGTGGGCTCATGGGCTCTGGATATCCAAACCTCCATCCCCGTCAATTGTGTAACCCCCCCACACGTGTCATACACCGCCCCTGTATGTGTCTTGTTTGTCTTGTCTGTTGACCTACCCAACCTACCTCCCCAGCTATACCTACTTCCTTCACCTGACATACCACTCTCACCTGAAAAAAAAAAAAAGGGCACTCTGTATCCACAAAAAAATTACGCCCCATACATAGCTGCCCATTCCGCACATATGTCTGCCGGACATGGAAACTATCAATTACAATTGGCTGTACAACAAGTATTATTGTTGTCCTTACACCTCTCTCAGGTGTGGAAGGTATCAAATGTCACACCAAATTACAAACATATGCACAGCTGTTGCTGATGAAGAAATGGGCAGCTATGGGCCTTACCTACATCCCTCCTGCAAAACCCAAGCTTGTTTCCCTACTGTCTTACCCTCTTTGTGACCCATTTTTCACCACTTTCCTGTCTCCCCATTTTCATTTCTTTCAAAGAAAATAGCGCGGGTGTGCGCAAGAGTAAGCACGTTTAAGCGGTTGTAAGTGGGTGTGCGCGTGTGTGCGCAGAGCTGAACGCCAGTGCGCATGCGTGAGCTCCGCGCAAACCAGCGCTAACCCGGTTACAACTGCTTAAAAGTGCCTTAGTCACTTTGATTGACAGGTCCTGTAGTCAGTTCAGAAGCAAAATAAAATCCCACTGGCAGTCCCAAACCCAGGACCTTGGAAACAGTAGTCTGCATGATTTACCACTAAGCCATGACTGTTATACAAGAACATTGTGCTAAAATAAATATATCATGTAATAGTAGGAATGAATGTAAAGGGAATATAGGATGTGTAGTACACAAAGCATGTCATTTAGAATTACTGTCAAAACTAGTGGATTTCCATAATAGTAGTGTGTGAACAGAAACAGCCATGCTAGTTGGTAGCTAGTAGGTAATAATGTCAATGTAGCACCTTGCAAGCCACACACATACTCACAGCAGGATAATCACTGCCCATACCCCACAACCTCTTACAGGAACACATCCGGACCAAGTAATAAAATATGTGGAGCAAAGGGCCAAAACCAGGGACACATTACAAATAATGTTACAACAAACTCAGACAGTTCAGAGAGTAACAGGTTCTGCATTTTGTGGGATGTTTGGAAGGGTATGAAGTCTGAAACTTGAATGTTTGTCACTATATTCTGACTTGAGTCCAGAGTAATTTGCCAGAAAAAGCTGTGCATGAGATATTGACCAAAATATGAGGCAGAAATGTGGACAACCTGCAAATATTTGTACACATGAGAGGCTTGACACCACCATATTTGAATAGTTAAGAGCCTAGACATAGCAACAGTGAATGAGTTACAGGGATGCCCCACAGACTCCATGTGAAATGTACAAACAGTAGGCAGAAAGGTGTTACAACGCATGCAATGGTAACTATGGAGTCCTGAAAGTATGCACCACTTGCATGGCAGAAAAAGTGTAGTAATACATATGCTCATGCTATCCCACAGTCACAACTGCAGCATACCAGATAATTTAATGGGTGTACCCCACTGATATGTACCATTCCATGAGGCAGATAACAGATGCACCTGAGAGTCTCTGGGGCCTGCTCAGCAGCATACTCAAATACCCTAATAGATGTCAAGGCCCACACCATGGCCAGACCACACTGCATGCTGTAACACCCTAGCAGATATAGCAAGCATTCCAAGGTGTGAATGTACATGGAAAATAGGAAAGCCACATCAGCACACTACAGTCAGGACACCTAGCAGGCATACAAGTAGTGACTGTAAAGGGCATATATTGAAGCCATAGCAACAAAGTGCAAGCAAAAGTGCAAGGAAAGCACACACACACACATTAACAGTAGTAGTAGTCGTAGGTGTCAGTGTACATACACAGTTAGTACAGGAAACTGGAGAAATGAATGGAGGAATGTTAATCTACAACACAGCTGGAAATATGAGAGAGATACCAACCTTTACACTCACAGAACATTGTCCACAGCATACCAGCATGGTCCCTGCCCTTAAAATCTGAAAGGGATATGCCTATCTCACATACCTTTTTATAGCACTGTTCTGAAATCACAGTGAGAACTGAAATCAGTACACAACTGGCTGCATGCAATTAGCAAATGCTGGCTAACAATTGGTGCAGAGGCCATCACATGGACATATGCAGATACCTACAAAAGTATGCTGTACTCCTAGTCCACACATGCAATACTTTCATTGCACCCTGAGGAGGAAGTGAGAGAGAGAGAGAGAGAGACAGAGACAGAGAAAAATGAAATTAAACAGACACAAACAAAACTGTTCAGCAACAGCCACCTGAAAGCTGACAACTGGCAAGTGGAGCAGCAGGACACAAAACCAGACGGCAACACAAGCAGCTGTGACAAACACAGGTAATGTAAAGTAATACTATAAAGGTCTACATACTGTGAACCCTCCATATGTGTCATTGGTCTGTATCCATATGTATATGAAGATGTGCAAAGGGTAGGGGACATACAGCAACTATCAGTGAAGGCTGTACATACATTTGTATGTGAGAGCATCTATGTGCACATATCAATGTAGGTTGACTGTAGGCTGTAGTGCAATGTACAAAGTAGGTTTCACAGTTATGTATGTTTAGCAGTATGTTAGTGTGTGTATACAGTATGGTAGACAAACATGTTGATATACCTGTCTATCATATGGATACGTATGTATGTCAAAATATGTATGTATATATATGTGTGTGTATATATATATATATATATATATATATATATATATATATATGTGTGTATATATATATATATATATATATATATATATATATATATATAAAAATATATATATATATATATATATATGCATATTATATATATATATATATATATATAATATGCATATATGTATACATACATAGAGAGAGATGTAGGAATACATTGACAGATATAGATAGATAGAATATGTACAAACATATATATGTAATACACACATACAGATATAGATATATGTAGATACATATACATAAACAAACTGATCTGACTATCTACAGGTATGACTGTATATGACGACCTCAACACCCCCTGTCCCACCCCCTCTGTCACTCTTACCCCCTCTGTGTCCCCCCCTCTCCATATCTATAGCAATATATGTACATCAATATATATATGTGTATATGTATACAGACATATATATATATATATAAAGTTTGATAGCAAGTGGATAGGAGCGAAGCTAGACAGCAAACAAATATAGTTCAAGTCCAACACAAAGCCCTTCAGAGTTTCAAATATTCCAAGTAATCCAAATAGAACCACCAAGTCCTGTGGTAAATATTCTTTATTCAACAGACAAGCGCTTTCGCTGAGTACAGCTTCTTCAGGTCAATCCAAAAAACAAAATCAAGTCCCATAATATATAGGTAATCCAATTAAATTACAACAAAGTCAATTAAACATTTAAAAGGGAAATGTAATGTTAATAAAGACTTATAAAAACATATAAAATATTACTTCAAATTAAAACCTCTATAGCACTTATAATAAAAACATATATGTGAGAACATGTAAGGGACAAATATGTGTATAAGTGGAACTGTATAAGTTTATTAAAACAATGTACTAGTGTGTAGAAGACTCACAGATACAAGAGCTGGTCTATTATGTTATTCCTAGTTACTGTTATGTGATGCAGAGTGTCTATTTAATTTGCCTACGTCTCCTAAGCCTGGGTTTGATGGATGCTCTCTCATTCAACCCTGATCCATGGTCAGCCCTCAATCTAACTATCCAATCACTCTCCATGCTTTCAGTGTAATTCCTTAGGTCACCTCCTCTCTTGTTCGGGGTGACAACCTCTAGGGCTCTAAACAGAAATGTTTGTGTGTGGTCATTATTGCTAACATGCTTGGCTAAGGCATTGTGGGTCGATCCTTTCCTTATATGATATGCATGTTCTCTTATTCTGTCCCTAAATTTGCGGTTCGTCTTTCCCACATAAAAACTGGTACATACCTGACATACTGCAAGATATATCACATTGCTGGTCATGCAGTCAGCAGTAGCAGTGGTATCAAAAATCCTTTGTGTGTCAGGATGTACAAATTCAGTGGAATTGTCAATGTATGAGCAGAAATTACAATGTCCACAAGATACTGTGTACTGTCTAGTAGTTGTAACCTGCTTAACCTGTCTCGGATAACATAGTATCCTCTTAAGATTTTTCTGTTCCTATATTGGAACTTTGGGGCATCACCAACAATGTCCCTAATGGCATTATCAATCTTGAAAATTTCCCAAAATTTACCAATTATTTCTCTCATCTCAAAATGATCTGATGTAAAAGTAGTGGTAAATTTCACAACTGGTGAAGTAGTGGTAGTAGGTGTATTTCTACCAAGTGTGTCTGTAGCCTCATTCGGTCCAAAATAGGGTGCTGCTACTGTATGTCTTAAATCATGTATATTATGTAGATTGTACTCAATCTCAGTGATACCATACCCTCTATCTAGCAATCTCCCTTTTAAATTCACCAATTCCATGTCAAAGCCCTCTTCAGTCGGGTTCAGTCTAGAGGCTCTGATGGTTTGGCCCTTAATAATATTTTTAAAAACAAAAGAGGGATGCATGCTAGATCTCAATAATAGAGAATTGCTATAGCACGTCTTCCTGAAAACACCAGTATTGATCAAGCCATCCGATAGTTTCTCTATATACAGGTCCAAAAATTCAATCTTATCTAATGAAAAATTCATAGTAAATGTGAGGTAATTAGTTAAACCATTCACATCATTCAAGAATAGTGCCAATTGCTCCACAGTGCCATTCCATAGAACAAAGACATCATCCACAAAACGCCAGAACAATATAACATGTTGTTTGAAGGCTTCTAAATTGAATAGTACCTTCTCTTCCCAGCAGGCTAAAACATATTGGCGTAGCTATTAGCGCAAGGTGTTCCCATAGCTACGCCATCAACCTGCCTATAAAGAGCATCATCAAACATGAAAATGTTGTTCTCCAATATTAGTTCTAAGAAATGAACCAATAAATCTATTTTCACTTCACTGTAATCACTATGTGTATGTAAATAGTCAGATATATAAGTGAGTCCAAGTTGATTGGGGATAACAGTGAAGAGAGACTGTATATCAAATGTCACAAAAATATAATCACCCACTGACTCATGACTCTTGAGGCATTCGTAGAAGTCCAATAGAAACTGTTTCGAATCTCTTAATACACATGTATTTTTATTCAAGATGGGTCTTAAATTCTTTTCTATGTATACCGAGAGATGCTCGGTGACCCATCCTCGACCAGAGACAATAGGTCTCATGGGTGGATTAGTGGCATCTTTGTGAATTTTAGGGAGACCATGGATAACTGGCATCATAGGTTCTTTAATAATCAAGTATTCATATAGGTCTCTATCTATTAGTCCACTCAAATGAATGTCTAATAGAGTATCCTTTATCAGCTTTATGGTATCCTTCGTCATCTCAGATGTAACAATCTGATAAAAACAATCACTCAACATGTCATTCATTGAGTTGTAATAATGTAGGGTGTTCATTACCACCACACGTCCTCCCTTGTCTGCAGGTCTAACAACAATAGAATTGTCATCCTGTAAATCCCTAAGACTAATTCTTTCATTATATGTAAGGTTGTCTCTCCTATAAGACTTCCTTTGTATATTGCCATCATAATATTTGTAAAGTTCTTCTTCCGTGAGATGCTGAAATGTCTCTATTAGTGGGTGGTTAACTGGAACATAATCACTAAGATTTTTAAAAACAAATTCACCTTTCGTCTGTTCACTAGGTCCAGTCCCCTTATGTAATAACCTGAGCATGACATTTCTACAAAATACTTTCAAATCTACCATAGTTTCAGTGATATTACTTGTACATTTGGGTATAAAATTCATCCCTTTACTTAATAGTGAAACATCATCTTCAGTCAAGAGTCTATCAGACAGATTATGTATCAACGTCTGTCTTTGTTCCACATCTTCTTTAAGGTTTGATTCTGTGGAAGTTCCTCTGAAAGTTTCCTTTTCTGTCGTCCACGACTCATGGATCGTGCACGTCTGGGACCCTTCTCCAAACGAACCGGAAGGGGAAAAGAAACATTCAGAGGTGAATCAGAATGTAAGTTCATCTGATTACATTGCTCTTTCGGTCTGGTTATGGCCCCTGGACATATGTCCTTGTTATTACTAGTAACGGGCTTATTTTTAACTATTTGTACCTCAGGATATAGATTGGTTCCAGTATGCATACTGGGATGCACTAAGTGTATTACATCATTAGAATCAGTGTTGGTCATCACTATGGATCAGCAGGGTCTTAGTGATTATGTTCCAGTTAACCACCCACTAATAGAGACATTTCAGCGTCTCACGGAAGAAGAACTTTACAAATATTATGATGGCAATATACAAAGGAAGTCTTATAGGAGAGACAACCTTACATATAATGAAAGAATTAGTCTTAGGGATTTACAGGATGACAATTCTATTGTTGTTAGACCTGCAGACAAGGGAGGACGTGTGGTGGTAATGAACACCCTACATTATTACAACTCAATGAATGACATGTTGAGTGATTGTTTTTATCAGATTGTTACATCTGAGATGACGAAGGATACCATAAGGCTGATAAAGGATACTCTATTAGACATTCATTTGAGTGGACTAATAGATAGAGACCTATATGAATACTTGATTATTAAAGAACCTATGATGCCAGTTATCCATGGTCTCCCTAAAATTCACAAAGATGCCACTAATCCACCCATGAGACCTATTGTCTCTGGTCGAGGATGGGTCACCGAGCATCTCTTGGTATACATAGAAAAGAATTTAAGACCCATCTTGAATAAAAATACATGTGTATTAAGAGATTCGAAACAGTTTCTATTGGACTTCTACGAATGCCTCAAGAGTCATGAGTCAGTGGGTGATTATACTTTTGTGACATTTGATATACAGTCTCTCTTCACTGTTATCCCCAATCAACTTGGACTCACTTATATATCTGACTATTTACATACACATAGTGATTACAGTGAAGTGAAAATAGATTTATTGGTTCATTTCTTAGAACTAATATTGGAGAACAACATTTTCATGTTTGATGATGCTCTTTATAGGCAGGTTGATGTAGCTATGGGAACACCTTGCGCTAATAGCTACGCCAATATGTTTTTAGCCTGCTGGGAAGAGAAGGTACTATTCAATTTAGAAGCCTTCAAACAACATGTTATACGTTTTGTGGATGATGTCTTTGTTCTATGGAATGGCACTGTGGAGCAATTGGCACTATTCTTGAATGATGTGAATGGTTTAACTAATTACCTCACATTTACTATGAATTTTTCATTAGATAAGATTGAATTTTTGGACCTGTATATAGAGAAACTATCGGATGGCTTGATCAATACTGGTGTTTTCAGGAAGGCGTGCTATAGCAATTCTCTATTATTGAGATCTAGCATGCATCCCTCTTTTGTTTTAAAAATATTATTAAGGGCCAAGCCATCAGAGCCTCTAGACTGAACCCGACTGAAGAGGGCTTTGACATGGAATTGGTGAATTTAAAGGAGATTGCTAGATAGAGGTATGGTATCACTGAGATTGAGGACAATCTACATAATATACATGATTTAAGACATACAGTAGCAGCACCCTATTTTGGACCGAATGAGGCTACAGACACACTTGGTAGAAATACACCTACTACCACTACTTCACCAGTTGTGAAATTTACCACTACTTTTACATCAGATCATTTTGAGATGAGAGAAATAATTGGTAAATTTTGGGAAATTTTCAAGATTGACAATGCCATTAGGGACATTGTTGGTGATGCCCCAAAGTTCCAATATAGGAACAGAAAAAATCTTAAGAGGATACTATGTTATCCGAGACAGGTTAAGCAGGTTACAACTACTAGACAGTACACAGTATCTTGTGGACATTGTAATTTCTGCTCATACATTGACAATTCCACTGAATTTGTACATCCTGACACACAAAGGATTTTTGATACCACTGCTACTGCTGACTGCATGACCAGCAATGTGATATATCTTGCAGTATGTCAGGTATGTACCAGTTTTATGTGGGAAAGACGAACCGCAAATTTAGGGACAGAATAAGAGAACATGCATATCATATAAGGAAAGGATCGACCCACAATGCCTTAGCCAAGCATGTTAGCAATAATGACCACACACATACATTTCTGTTTAGAGCCCTAGAGGTTGTCACCCCGAACAAGAGAGGAGGTGACCTAAGGAATTACACTGAAAGCAGGGAGAGTGATTGGATAGTTAGATTGAGGGCTGACCATGGATCAGGGTTGAATGAGAGAGCATCCATCAAACCCAGGCTTAGGAGACGTAGGCACATTAAATAGACACTCTGCATCACATAACAGTAACTAGGAATAACATAATAGACCAGCTCTTGTATCTGTGAGTCTTCTACACACTAGTACATTGTTTTAATAAACTTATACAGTTCCACTTATACACATATTTGTCCCTTACATGTTCTCACATATATGTTTTTATTATAAGTGCTATAGAGGTTTTAATTTGAAGTAATATTTTATATGTTTTATAAGTCTTTATTAACATTACATTTCCCTTTTAAATGTTTAATTGACTTTGTTGTAATTTAATTGGATTACCTATATATTATGGGACTTGATTTTGTTTTTTGGATTGACCTGAAGAAGCTGTACTCAGCGAAAGCGCTTGTCTGTTGAATAAAGAATATTTACCACAGGACTTGGTGGTTCTATTTGGATTACTTGGAATATTTGAAACTCTGAAGGGCTTTGTGTTGGACTTGAACTATATTTGTTTGCTGTCTAGCTTCGCTCCTATCCACTTGCTATCAAACTTTGTTTATTTTATTTCTGGATAAGGAGCGTTTATCTGCAAGTGTTCCTCCACGTGTTGAATATATATATATATATATATATATATATATATATATATATATATATATACACATGTAGATATATATATATATAACAAGAGAGAGAGAGAGAGATGTATATATATTCTGAGTGAGGCACATGTGTACAGATGTATTGCAACAGGTGCCTGGTGACAAAGGCATGGAGTGAACACCAGTGTCAAAACTGGAGTACCATACCCCATTTCAAATCACCTACACCAGTAACCACCAGATATGTGATTGGCTGCCCACCACTGCATGTGTCAGGGGTGAACAGGTCATAAATGTGTACAATAGTCCCCCCAATGATATTCACAGTGGCACACTATTCCTGGAATACCTGCACATGGTATGTGTCAGCAGACATGATGTGTCAGCTATGGACATGTAGGTCAGTGTACCCCTCCACACCACATAATGGCTGCCATGGTATGTACCTCACGACAGCTACAGATATGGAGAAGGACACAGTGACATGTACAACACTGTGACAATGCACTCAAACACATTACCAATGCACAGTGACTGACAACACCACAGAGTACACACATACTACCCACATAGAGGTTACCACTCCTGGATTTACATATGTAAGTCACACCCATGACAGATGTCCAACAACCATAGTAACACCTCACACCATCCACAACCTAAATGACTGCTGTGTGTCATCCATGCCACTGCAATAGAGAGCACATGTGGAGGTAAAGGTTCCTACCCACAGATAAGACATACCCTGCAATAAACCACACAGTGTTAAGAAGCAAGACTCCCCATGAGTACATGTCACACATACCCATGCTGAATGTTAGTCAGATAGGTAATATGCCATATGAGTCACCCTGTGTAACTGTGTGACAGCAGCAGGTACCATCATACCACATGTGTCACAATGGTCAGGGTAGCAGAACAGTATGCTGCTGTAGTCCCAGGGGCAATAGCATATTGTATAGTATTGTATTGTAATGTATTGTATTGTGTTGTATTGTATTGGTATGTTGAGGTGCCTCCTTCGTGGAGTGGAACCACTGCTGCTGTGCGCCAGTGTACAGGTACATATCCTGTAGTCAGGCTAGTGTTACATAACACTTCTATATGTGTGTTTAGCTCCTGTCAGAGTTCATGTAGCATGCAACCGGGGATACCATCAGGTCCCAGTCATGTTGTGTATTCTGCTATCCTGAGGGCGGCTCTCACCTGGACATCTGTGATGACAGGGAGGTTACAGTCAGCTGGGATAACTATGTCTTATTTTGGGGGAGAGGGAGGGGTGACACCTGCACTGAACCTATCTGCCACAATGTTGTCAATATCTGTGGTTCCAGTGAAATATTTGTTGTTGTGTACTAACTATGAGCATAGAGGAGGGATTCTGACCAGGTTGCTAAGATAACTGAAGAAGGCCTTCTGGTTATCTGTAGTGTCCCTCTTGATTTCCCTCTCAAAGTTGCCCATGGATGTTTGTATGAGGGAAAATAGAACATTACTAGTGCTGCTCAGACATGCCTTCCCTTTATGGAATTATGCTCTGTCTTGCAATAGCTTCCATCTTTTGTAATACAATCTGTCTATGGCTGGGGTCCACCAGACAGGATGCTGTCCCTTTGTGGAGAGTGTCTTGGTCATATATGGGATTGCATGATCCATGCATTCTCGGAGATGTCCGTAGAAAGCATTTGTGTAGGGGTCAGCATTGTGGGTTGTGTCTTCCACTGGCCCAGTGGGCTGAAAGGATACCATGTCACTGTTACAAAGTGTAAAGTTTGCATCTGCAATGTTATTCACTATAGTCATTTGTGCTGGTGGTGGAGGTGGGATATGTATATCTAGGGCAATTAGTGTGTGGTCATCTCACAGTAGTTGATTATGTAGGCCATACAGTACCTAGATACAAACCCCCAGAGTGAGGAGGTGCTCTGGACCTGAATCAGTGTTTTAACTGCTGGGGTTTGGTAGTATGTCGTATGGAGTGTGCCAGGTACTGTTGCACAGTTGCTGGCTGAGCACTGATACCTGGCCATTTACATGTGTATCCACCAATAGACAAACAGATGCTATATATGTGAGATATGTTGTATCATAACAGTCGAGTAGCATGTGTAGTATGTGTGCCAAATTCTGCTGACATATATTGCTGATATCAGGTTATTTTCTCTTTCAGGTACATGGCTCACCCGCAAAATCCCACTTACTCCGCAGCTGAGGATGAGGAGATACACCAGAGCCTGGTGCGGGATTATGCAATACTCTTTTCCCGCACCAGCCAGAACCAGCAGGAGAGGGCTGCACTGTGGCAAGACCTGGTCCATCGGGTAAATGACATAGGCACGCATAATAGGACATATGAGCAGGTACAACATCACTGCAGTGATTTAATCAGAAATGTCCGTCAGCGTGCGTCGGATATCCACAGGCAACAGGTTGCCACAGGTGTTGGGGTGGCTACACATCCCCCCCTCACCAGACTGGAGGGACTACTCATGAGTGTAGTGGCTCCAGTCCGCCAGCAACAACAACAGCAGCAGACATGCATTATGATGGAGGCTGGAGCCACACAGCAGCAAGACTATGAGCGTGCAGGTAATATGCCATATGTATAGTTGACTGTTGTGTACACTGGTAGTTAATGCATGTGTGAGGTGTGTCCTTGGTTTGTAGCTGTCATCATAGTATTTAATGTGCAAGTGTGATATCCTCAATATTAGCAGCTGACCTGTGAAAGGCGACTGTTGTACTACTGACCTGTATCATACTCAGTAACAATGGCACAGTTGTGCCCACTGACATTAGTTTCCTCACTTCTGCAGGTCCCTCCGGTGTAACAGCAATGCAGCCTATCCATGCTGGTGAGTGTGTATTCATGTTATCTTTTTATGTTATTTTCTATGTGATTTTTTATGTTATTTTTACATTATTAATTTATTTAAATTTAAATTTCATTTTCATATACACACAATATACATAGTGAATCTACAAGAACTATATGAGTTTCACATTCATTATGTCTATCCATTTTTAAACATTTTATTCCATTCAAATTGACTTAAGTAGTACATTTAATAATTAATTAATTAAACAATTGGGTGGATCTGCATGTATATATAAGGGAAGTAGTAATTAGTTTAGTTATTCTGATGAAGTTCGTCTTGGCGGACGAAACCTGGGTAAATCATTGGATTGTGTTTTGCTGCACTGACGTTGTGTTGGTTGTACCTGTTTTTGTATCTGTTTTTACAAGAATAAATATCCATTATTGCTGTAGAAATTTGGAGAAAACTCTTCAGCGTGGAATTATTGGTGATAGTAACAACAGAGGACATTTTTATGCAAGGAGGTAACGTGCATTAGCTGTGGTTTACCCCGACCGTGGAACTTCCTGGTCGTTTATTACCAGTTTGTGCTTCATTTTTGGTATTTGTGTTATTATGGAAGACGAGGTGGTTCCGGTGGACACCGGAGTAATACTCCAGCAGATTAATGCACAGTTGAGAGAGCATTCGGCTCTTATTCAAAAATTATTGAGCAAAAACAGCCACGATAATACCTCAGCGGTGGATGATTCTCTTGGACTACCACTAACACAGGTTACGCCACATTCTCCAACAGCGGCACCGCAAGGTAAACATACTAGTGGAGAAATTACTTGTACCACGAACTCTTCAAATTTCAAAACTTGGCGCGAAAATTACTTTTCATTCAACACAACGAACAGTACATTTCAACCACTACAAATGAAACACAATGATGCAATATGTGAAATGCTTAGAACTTTTGAAATGAAATTATTTAAATTTAAGCGAGTACAATTAGAGAACAGTTATTTACAGAAAAACATAGACTTGCAAATGGTTCCCAAAGGATTACGGCTTTGGAAATACCCAAATGGTAGTGAAAACAATGAAAGCATGCTTGATGAGTTACATGAACTATTCAACAACACCGGAATACAAATGATGGAAATTATGATCAAATATAACAACATAAGAATAGATAACATGCTCAAGGAACTGGATATACTCAATCAAAACATCAGTCAAAATCCTACATTTGACAGTCATTATACGAAATACACCACTATCATTAAAGACATTGATTCCAGTTGTGATATTCTATACAATAAAAAATGTAATAAAATTACAAGAGACATAAAAAGATATGAGATAGGTGAAATCTATCCAAAATCAAAAAACAATCATCGTGACCATGGCAACGACAAGTATGCAGAACGAACACGACAGAGACAGGAAGTATATGACATCACTTCCGATAATGAAGATCCGCAACAGTATGGCCCCTATGAACATAATACAAACAACGCAGAAGAAGGAGTCAGGCGTTCGGAAAGGCTCCTTAACCGTGGAACTAAGCAAGCAGATGATGAATATAGAAATATGGGGGCCAGACCAAAAAGAGGTTTTTTATCGGCCAACAACGCGAAAGCCGGATGGAAGAGTCGCAAATGAGGAATCCAACCGTATATCGAACTACCGACAATGGGTATATATCTATGGACATGGACAATTTGATCGATGTACAAACCTTGGGACTATATCAACAGCATCAAACACAAGGTTTGTCTAAACATAATAATGAACCATATGAACATTCTATGGGTCACACAAATGTATTTGATGCAATTTATTTACATGTACAACAAGAATCAAACATTAATGACATCATTGGGGAATATGGTTCACATTCCAGTTATGTAAAACAATATGACAATAAGGTTAATCATATTGATAACTCACCATCTACGGAATGTGATATGGCATTCAGCTCATACCCACAGGAGGGTTTTGTATGTAACAAATGCATAGAAATAGATGGTGTAAGTGGTAATGAAAACAATGTTTACATGCAAACCAACAACAAAGTATATGAACAGAATTGGGTTGTATATGTGGATGAACAAGTATATAAAAATGAAATTGAAGAAATATTACTTACAAACAATCACCAAGGTGTAATACAACCAGAATTAACTAAAACACAACAGGAAGATCAAATTTTATTGAACTTGACTACATATGACTACCCTGACACGACACACTATTCATCCAATGTAATGAATGATCAACTGGTAAACACAGCAGAAACCATGATTAGTAATGGTGGGAATAGTGATAACATAAATTATGAAAATAATGAAATTTTGGGAAACTACGAAAATAATATTCCTATTAATTTCCATATTGATTTAAATGTTGATAATTACCTGGATAATGTTAATCAATGTATATCAACTAATAATTTTGAACCAATTGACAGAGAATTTTTAAGCAATCCAAACATAATAACTAACACCCATGGAGATTATAAAATATTTAATTATTCTAAACATGAATTAAACAGTAAACATGCTAACTTATTTTCGCGAGGTTTTAATTTTGTACCCTGTCGCAAGGGGAGATTAGTTGGTTCAATTATTGATTTAAAATTATTCAGTAGAAAATTAAATTTAAAAATATTCTTTGATGGTAATATACAAGATAATAGGAATAATACATGTTCTGATTTGAGTAAACCCAGTGTGTTCAACCCACCTATGAATGATAAAATAGCTACATTTGAAAAACGGGTTGAAATGGACATTAGGGAATTTTTCAAACAGTATCGAACACCCATACACAGCAATATGACTGAAAGTGAGGAAGAAATACTGAAATATATATTAAATATCAAAGACATCAGGATAATGAGGCCTGATAAAGGCAGTGGTGTTGTTATAACTGATAAAGGGGACTACGTTTCTTATATGACTGCTATGTTATTGAGTAAATCTTATTCTGAAATAAGCATAAATGAAATTAATATTGCCTACAAAAGAATTGACAACTTATTGGAAGATATGTTAATGCAGGGTGAAATAACGGAAGATGAATATGAATATCTAAAAAATGATTTCCCGGTTATTAGTGGAATATTTGGCATACCAAAAATCCACAAAGGTCTTAACAACTTACAATTTAGACCAATAGTGGATGGAAAGAGAAACAAAACATGTTTCATTAGTCAATATCTGGACCATCGCTTCAAAAAAAGTATGTCCAAATTTCCATATATAACCAGGTATTCTTGGGATTTCCTTAACATGATGAATCAATTCAAGATGAATGATGGAGATATAATGGTAACAATAGATGTATGCAATCTTTTTACATCAATACCACATGATATAGGATTGATCTGGCTAGAAGAACAGCTTTTTGAGTCTAAAATATTTGACCAGACAAAAATTAATACCTTGATTAGCCTTATGGAAATTGTACTTCACAATAATTATCTGTATTATGAAGGGAATTATTACAAACAAACTGATGGAGTTGCAATGGGGGCAGCATGTGCCCCCATGTATGCAAATTTAATAATGACATATTGGGAGTACAATTACATATTTAATAGCCCATTTCAACAACATATTAAAATATACTCCAGGTATTTGGATGATATCTTTATGGTATGGGACAACGATGAAACAGCACTAAAAATATTCCTTGAATATATTAACCATAATGTTCGATTTTTGAAATTTACACATATTGGTTATGAAAACATATCATATTTGGATGTGCAATTAACATATGATAAAAACAGAGGACAGCTTAAATCACACATTCATAGAAAATCGACCTTTTCAAATTCTTACCTTCACTATGATAGCTGGCACCCAGACCACCAGAAGAAGGGAGTTGTAAAGGGTCAGATGGTCAGGGCAGCCAGGAAGATTAGTGAAGAAGGGGAGTTCAATGAAGAGTTGGAGTTTATGGAAAATATGTTTTTAAATAGGGGTTATCCAAAAATCTTATGTGAAACAATCAAACAAGAAGTTAAAACCAAGAGACAGGTAGGAATATATCAAGCCATACTGTGTTATGGCTATGATAAAGACATAAGTAAAACAAATAATGAAAATAAAGATCAGATACCCCTATACATTTCTGTATATGATGACTCTTCTCAAACTATAAGGAATATCGTCAAAAGAAATTGGGGCTTATTTATTAATGATCATATGATGGCACAAATATTTCAGGGACCAATCAAGTTTGTATATAAAAAGGATACATCCCTTAAGGAATATTTTGAGAACAATATGGAAGTACAGAGGCATAAAACTCACAGACCAATAGGCAATTTTAAATGTGTAAGATGTACAACATGTAGGTATATCCATGACACAAAGGATAAAATCAAGATAAACCTGTATAATATTAAAATTAAAGGGCACTTTAATTGTCATACCTTAAATGTTATATATGTTGCACTTTGTCAACATTGTAAAGCCTTTTATATAGGTAAGACAAGTAGAAAATTTAGGAGTAGAATAAAAGAACATCTTTTGGACATAAAGCATATGAAAACCACGAATGCCCTAGTCAGACACAATCAACTATATGCTGACCACAGGTTTAAATTTTGTGTCATTGATCACATACCTAATGATGCACAGGGAAGATACACAAAATATGATTTGGATATACAGGAGTTAAGATGGCAGATTCTATTGAATGCCCATAATTGGCCGGGGCTTAATGAATATTGTACAATTAAACCCATTCTCATGAAGAATCATATTAAGGGTAAACCTTAACATAGCTTAACATATTTTCAAGTTAACAATTTTAAAATAATTCTATCACTAGGGAAGTGGAATATACTTAATGTGCATTCTATGTACACCACAGTATAATAGATTGAGTAATGTATAGGTACCTATGAAAACCTAAAGGAGTGACAAACACAATGGTACAAGTCATTAGATAAGACATGTATATATGCTTAATAATGAATAGTATTTATACATTTAGGGTGGTGTGTTATATAGATATATATGTATATTGAAGAGAAACAACTAAAGACATTCACACATTGCATCACAATTCACACATTTTTTAATATCAGATTAGCAATACACTATTCAGTATTTTACTTATTGTAACATACTGTTTTATGTTTATTTTTTATGTTATCTTTTTATGTTATTTTCTATGTGATTTTTTTATGTTATTTTTACATTATTAATTTATTTTAATTTAAATTTCATTTTCATATACACACAATATACATAGTGAATCTACAAGAACTATATGAGTTTCACATTCATTATGTCTATCCATTTTTAAACATTTTATTCCATTCAAATTGACTTAAGTAGTACATTTAATAATTAATTAATTAAACAATTGGGTGGATCTGCATGTATATATAAGGGAAGTAGTAATTAGTTTAGTTATTCTGATGAAGTTCGTCTTGGCGGACGAAACCCGGGTAAATCATTGGATTGTGTTTTGCTGCACTGACGTTGTGTTGGTTGTACCTGTTTTTGTACCTGTTTTTACAAGAATAAATATCCATTATTGCTGTAGAAATTTGGAGAAAACTCTTCAGCGTGGAATTATTGGTGATAGTAACAACAGAGGACATTTTTATGCAAGGAGGTAACGTGCATTAGCTGTGGTTTACCCCAACCGTGGAACTTCCTGGTCGTTTATTACCAGTTTGTGCTTCATTTTTGGTATTTGTGTATTAACAATACCTGTAATAGTCTTAATAGTAATAGTAATATTAGGCTCACTTAGTAGTGCTCTTTGTATGCATGCAGGTGTGTCTGTGTGTTGATATCACGCATACTGAGTAGTGTACAATTGTGTGCAACTGTGTGCATGTGTGCATGTGTGCATGTGTGCATGTGTGCATGTCTGGACCTGTGCATGTGTGGATGTGTGCATCACTGGTAATGTGTAGACATTGTAAACTGTGTTTCCTGTTTCCCTCCCACAGGTTCTGGTGCTGCTCTGGTGTCATGCAGCAGGGAACCTGAATCAGGTGCCATGGGTACTGATAATGATGACATCTGTGTAATGGCACAGGAAGGTATGCCAGGGTCCATCATTGGTCAGCTGATTGACAGTACACAGCTGTCAACCCCATCAATGCGCACAGTTATCCTGCCATTACACCCTTTGTCACCAATGTCCGGACCTGTGCATGTGTGGATGTGTGCATCACTGGTAATGTGTAGACATTGTAAACTGTGTTTCCTGTTTCCCTCCCACAGGTTCTGGTGCTGCTCTGGTGTCATGCAGCAGGGAACCTGAATCAGGTGCCATGGGTACTGATAATGATGTCATCTGTGTAATGGCACAGGAAGGTATGCCAGGGTCCATCACTGGTCAGCCAATTGACAGTACACAGCTGTCAACTGCATCAATGCGCACAGTTATCCTGCCAATACACCCTTTGTCACCAATGTCCCTAGGTGATGGACAGCATACAGTGGGCATTGACCAGGGTAATGTGGTATTCGTGGCACATGCCTCCCCACACAGCAGCCATAGGCATGGCCCTGAGATGGTACCACACAGACAGATGTCCAGGGGTTCTCGTGGGAGCATCCGTGGGCGTACTGCCCCTGTCAGATGTGCCCACAGAGGTCTTACAACCTCAGCTATGTTTCGGGCTGTCATGCAGGCACAGTCACGTATGGAATGGTACACCAGACAGGGTCTGAGGGAGCTGACAGCATGTCGCACAGCCATGACTGAGAGTATGCATGACATTGCGGCTGCCATCCGTAATTTCACCGATGTCATAGACAGACGTTGTGGGGACATATTAGACCGGTTCCACAACTACATGTCCATGAGCCAGGGCGATGGTGGACGGTTGAGGCGTCGATGTGGGCGTATGCCAGCAACAGCAGCAGCTGGCAGTCGTCGCGGATGACAACAGGGCCGCGGCCGCCCCCATAGTGCCAGCAGCAGCCCCAGGAGACCACGTGCACGTGGCTCTGGCCAGGCCCGACAGGGATCTGTGTCCAGTCAATGAACACCTGCTTCTGATGACAGTACCCAGTCTGGGTTGGTACCGGATATGGTCCGTAGCACCCCTGCAAGGCACAGGTATCGTGTCCATGGCCAGAGACACTGATCTGTATGACCTGGCAGGTACAGTCTGTGGCTGTCCACAAACACCAGTATATGGTAGCCATGAGGTGGAACTGTGTGCATCCATACACACATGCGAATTGACAACACCTAGGGCTACCGCATACAAGCACACACTGCATCAACATTGCCCCACCTTGTACTGCTGTCCCTCACCAACACACATACACATACATGTCAATCGGTGGTATCGGTGGCTGACTCAGGCATACCAAGTTCACACCCTGTGCATATGATGAAACTGTGCCACCTCCTGCAATCTGTAACATCAGTGCAGGTACAGGTTAACATGTTGCTGATGCACAGGGTGACTACATAGACGTGTAGTAATAGTATCATGTTGTTAACAGTACTGTGTGCTGGAATAATTGTGGGTATATCACAGCATGCCTGATGCAGTAAGGGTGTGATTGTCATGTACTGTTGTCTACACCCATGGTAAGTACCATAGTGTATCATCTGCACATGTTGGCATACTGGTGGTAAGGATGTCAACAGAAGGCTACATACATAGGTATCACAGGGGATAAGGTAATGAATGTATTAATACGCAATGATGGACATGTAAACTGCAAGTGGCATGTTTCCCACACTGGACTCTGCAATGCGGATGTTTGAGGATGTTGATATGTGTGCAGTACTACACGACTGGTACAGGACACACAGGAGCACCCTAGCACTGCAAGCTCACATCTCATACCATGCTAGACAGCCCCAACACACAAAACTAACTGTCACAGGAGGGAGAGTCCCCATACATGTCAGGGATACTGTGGTGGCAGGCCAGGTAGCATACATCCTCCTAAGTATGGAACCACTGAGTGAAGGCTCAGTGTCTGTTATTTGACATGTGTATTACTGCAGGTATGAGCACATGGGTTTCCATCCAGTTATTGTACATCCTGACAGTACATGGTCTGTACACTTGTGTGCGCTGAGACTGGACCCTAGCCATCTGACCTGTGTATTTCCATGTACATGGCATAGTGCCTGCATATTTGCAGTGTTACCTACTGGAAGTGGTACAGCTTGTTTGTTGTACAATGGACTACATGCAGCCCTGCTTACTGTAGCTTTGTTTGCATGCATGTTTGCTTGCAATTACCCTGGAATACTGATCCCACCTGCAATGCATAGTTACAGAGCTTCTGTGGACTCTTAGTGACATCTACATAGCTTACTATATGTATGTCCATGTCTCACTTGACAGAATGTCACCGTTTGTCCTGTTCACATGTACGTTGCCTGTGACACATTGCATATGACTTACCTGGCATTCGTCCATGTGAGCAGTCATATATGCTACTGCTAACTAATCAGAGTCACTACACCTTCACATATTCATCTTCTGTTGAACCACCTGCTTCGCTAGGGACGGCTTGCACCTGTCACCCCTGGGCTTTTGGATATTGGCAAAGGCTCTTGCTACCCCCATAGTGCCTATGTTAGGCAAAGCTCAAATGACAAACCCACCTTCATAGGTATCACAAGGGATAAGAAAGTAAGAGTAATGCTACCCAACGCCAGAAGTCTAAACCTCAAGATGCATGCACTCGAAACTCTCCTTAGCATGGAGAACATCGATATCTGTGCAGTAACAGATGCCTGGTTCAGGGCTACTGATAGCACCCCAGCACTACCAGGTTATACCTCATACCATGCTTTTCAGCCCCAGAACTTGGAACGAACCACAAATGGAGGGGGAGTATTGATATTCATCAAAGATACCCACACCTCCAGGTTGGTGGCAAAGCACCAAGCATCAGAGACTATCCATGTGCAACTAACAATGGGTGAAACTGCCTTCCAGGTTATAGCCTGCTACAGACCACCCTCCCAAACCCAAGAACTGCACTCGGCCTTCCTGAGAACAGTGGAAATATGAAGGTCTCTCCAAACACCATTATACTGGGCAACGTCAACTACCCAAACATAGACTGGGAGTATGACTCTAGCTCCAACACCCTAGGCCAAAGATTCCTAGAATATATGAGCTCAAATGCCATGGAACAACTTGTTACCACTCCCACAAGAAGGGGAAACATACTGTACCTGATCATCACCAACATGGGGACTCTATGCTCCAGACCAGAAGTGTATCCCTCACTGGTAAGATCAGACCATGAACTAATCTCACTGGATATTCACATCCCGACCCCACCCCCTGCCCAGAACACCACAGTAAACAACTTCTCTAAAGCAAATTCACACTCCTCAAAACTGAGGTGGAAACCTTCAAAGCCCCCGGGCCTGTGGAAACTACAGACCAGACCGCAGATTCCTCTATAAACGCATTCTATGGACACCTTCAGGAATGCATGGATCATGTGATCCTGAATAAAACCAAGACTCAATCCTCCAAAGGCAGACGTCCTGTCTGGTGGACCCCAGCCATAAACAAACTACACAATAGAAGGAGGAAGCTACTAAATGATACAGCAAAATCCCAAAAAGGGAAGGCATCACTGATCAGTATTAGCAAATAACTACAGGCACTCATAAGATTGTCTAAGGCCAGCTTTGAGAGAAACTGCACAGGACACTAAGGATAATCACAAGGCTTTCTTCAGTTATGTTAGGAACCTGGGTGGTAATGCCCAGATATGCTCAGAGGTAGTCCAAAATGTCAATAGAAACACCAAACCCACAGACATTGCCAACATTCTAGCTGACAGGTTCAGCGCAAACTCCCCCCCCCTCCACACCGAAAGGGCAAATATGTATCCCAGCAGAGTGCTGCCCCCCTGACATCTCAGATGCTCAGGTAAGAGCCACCCTCTCCAAAGCAATACACACTGCATAAATGGGACCAGACAGTGTCCCGGGCTGTGTCCTACATGAACTCCAAGAAGAGCTACAACCAAACATAAAACTACTGTTCAATCCCAGCCTTACTACAGGATATGTGGCCAAAGAGTGGCGTACAGCAACAGTGGTCCCTCTACAGAAAGGTGGTGCCTCAACGGATCCTGGACACTATTGCCCCATAAGCCACACTAGCTCGGTCTGCAGAGCTATGGAAAGGATCATCATGGACCTCATAAATAAAGATATTGGGGACCTACAGACACTGGATCATACCCAGTTTGGCTTTGTTAAGGGCAGATCCTGCCTCTCAAACCTGGTTGATTTCTTTGAAACAGTCACCAAGGCCATTGACGAGGGGAAGGTGGTCCACACACCCTACCTGGACCTCACAAAGCCTTCGATACAATACCCCACTCGGGCATTCTAGAGAAGCTCACCAGCTTAAATATAAGCCCCTATGTCACTAGATGGATTGCACACTGGCTCAAGGACAGAACCCACATGGTTAGAATTGCTGGAGACATGCCAGACTCCAAACCAGTTACAAGTGGTGTCCCACAAGGCTCAGTCCTGGGACCTCTCTTGTTTGGTAAATATTTATCGGAGGTACAGGCCAACACGGAAGGACTGTGGCTGACCAAATATGCAGATGACTGCAACTGGCCGCCATAATCGACTCTCCAGCCGACACAAGCATCCTCCAAAAGGGCCTCATAGAAACAGACAACTTGTGCCAGAGCCATGGCCTGAAGCTGAATGCAAGAAAGTGTATAGTCATCCCCTTTGGCAAAAACAAAGTGCCCACAAAGTACCACATAGGTGGTAATCCATTAAGTACAGAAGAAGTAATTAGGGACCTGGGGACCCAAGTTGATAGCAATCTCTCATTTGACAACCACGTGGCCAAAGTGGTTAGAAAGACATTTTATATAGCCCACCCCATCATGAAGGGATTCACATCTAGATCAGGGGAGGACATCGTGCCTCTTTACTCATCCCTCATCAGGACCATAATTGAGTACAATCCCCCTGTTGGCATGTACCTTACCAGACACCTGCAGCAACTGGAAAGACCCCAAAAGTACCTCACCAAGAGGATCAAAGGGCTCAAACAGATGCCATATGCTGACCGGTTAAAGAAACCCCAGCTCTACTCAGTGGCATACCGCCTGTTCAGAGGCGATCTGTGCCTGATGTATAAAGCCATGTCAATGCCGGAATTAATGGGCATGCTGCACCTGAGAATATCCAAATCCCATCAGGCTACACGCTTGAGAGACTTGAACCTCAGCACTGAAATAAATAGGACATGCTGGAGGGACAGATTCATAACCCAGAGGCTCACTTCACTCTGGAATAAAATCCCAGTCCAGGTTAGGCAGAGTCCCTCATTGACTCTCTTCAAGAGGAAGCTTGATGAGTGGATGGGACATTGTAGGTGTACCCCGGGTATCACTTCTGTGTCACTGTTAGACAGAGGCACAGTATACTAACCTCGGAAAAGGGCATGGCAAGATATATTTACAATGGATGGCGACAGCCAAACACATTCTGGCTAGGTTCATAAATGCCCTAGGGCAGATAGCCTAGTATGAACCTATGAACCTATGAACCTATGTACCTTGTTCCCCATTGGCCCTATGTGCTGTTAATCACCATGGCAATCACAATACTATGGTAGCATGTGCAAAGGTCAGCTGTCAGTCACCTCTATGGTACAGTTGTGGAATATGTGGGTCATGTGGCACAGCTGCCACATGTACACAGTCAACCCTCTCCCCTACACATGGACGTACAACACATGTATGAGATGGAACCACATAGCCAAACTGGGGACTAAGCACTCTGAACCCAGTACTGGCATAACCTGTCAGGTGGCATGAAATACTACAGAGACTACAATACCAGTCTGATGTAGACCTACACTGACAGCAATACAAGCACGTGAACACACTGGGCCATTCGTGGAGCCTAAGAATAGCATCCTGCCTGAGCGGCAGACACCTCTGCAGCTGGCACACAGGCATACGTTATGCCTGAACACATCACGCATAACACATAGCACACAAATCCTGTGTGCCAAACAGTCACAGCCTGTACGGCTAGACAACACACCTGCCACAGTTGTGTTAGGTACCTTTATTGTCCGGTACAGTGAGGTCATGCTCACCAGGCTGGACAAGGTGAAGGTCACAGTGATATGCCCGTGGGGCACTATGGTCCACCACATAACACAAGCATACAGGTCAGTCAGAGGCATGGACACATATGACTCAGTCATTGTCCATGCCACATACCTTCTCCTGCTGTACCTATAGGGTGCTGACATCATCAGTGTTTAGAAAGGGGAATGTGCATCCTGTAGTGTGTTCTCCTAGTTGCCAAAAGGGACATTTCCCTCACACAAAATTGCACACACACTAACCCCCCTCATCCAAACACACACACTTGCCATTTGCAGGATTCAAACCACTACCTAACTATGTTATGACACTCATCCTGTAGTGTGTTCTCTAGTTGCCAAAGGGACATTTCTCATCCAAACACACACACTTGCCATTTGAAGGATTCAAACCACTACCTAACTATGTTATGACACTCGAGATGGACGCATTAGCAGAGCGCGCTATTCGCATTACTGGGAGGTTTCCCTTCTCCTGCTGTACTTATAGGGTGCTGACATTATCAGTGTTTAGAAAGGGGAATGTGCATCCTGTAGTGTGTTCTCCTAGTTGCCAAAAGGGACATTTCCCTCACACAAAATTGCACACACACAAACCCCCTTCATCCAAACACACACACTTGCCCTTTGCAGGATTCAAACCACTACCTAACTATGTTATGACTCTCGAGATGGACGCATTAGCAGAGCACGCTATTCGCATTACTGGGAAGTTCCCTTCTCCTGCTGTACTTATAGGGTGCTGACATCATCAGTGTTTAGAAAGGGGAATGTGCATCCTGTAGTGTGTTTTCCCAGTTGCCAAAAGGGACATTTCCCTCACACAGACTTGCACACACACCAACCCCACTCACACACACCCACACACACACTGAGCATTTGCAGGATTCAAACCCCTACCTAACTATGTTATGACACTTGAGACGGACGCATTAGCAGAGCGCGCTATTCGCATTACTGGGAGGTTTCCCTTCTCCTGCTGTACTTATAGGGTGCTGACATCATCAATGTTTAGAAAGGGGAATGTGCATCCTGTGGGGAGGCAGATGCCAAGCACACTCTGGCTAAGCTGTCATTTCCTAGGGCAAACAGCCTAGTGTTGATCTCTACACCTATATGTTTAATTGTCAAATGCACATTATTTGTTGCTGATAGACTGTTTGCAGGTCTTTATTGCCATAGCATTCCCTGTTTGTATGAACAACTTGTGTATCTGTGGAAGATGTTTGCATATGGGAGGGATCCACTATATCACGTATGTCTCTGTAGTCATTTAACTGTGTGCACTGGGCAGATTGCTGTAATGTGGTTGGTTCCTGGAATAACACGTACAAATACCAGATATGTGTGGCCAACTGCTAAACTGAGATTTGGCCTAAGTGTGTGAGCATGCCCAGTTCAGCCTTCCCATGGCATGTTGTCTGATATATGTCTCATTTATCAAAGTGTGTGAGCATGCCCAGTGTGAGCTTTCCATACGTTGAACTCTGCAGCCCACCACATTTGTGGATGAGTGTGAACTTCAACAAATATCTCCCGTTCATGGTTGTGTGTTGTGTGTCATGTTGTGTAGTTACTGTCCGACTGCTTTGTGTGTGAACACAACAGGGATTATACTGTGCCTGCAGGGTTTGCATGGGATACTTTGCATACAGTTGTCAACATCCTTTCATACTGACCTAACACTGTAGTACCGTATAGTGTACTGGTTCAGTACTTTGACTGTGGTGGACAGTATCCTGGGCTTTAGTCCTATCACTGCTTTACATTTCCATAGTGAGCACAACAGCCTGGTTAGGGGCCAGTTGTGCACATCTGACCATGTTGCATTATGTTCAGATATGAACTACTTAAACCAGGCTCATCCAACATTGGTAGTGTATTCCGCAACATAGGTGTACATTTGCAAACACTAGCGATGTGCCCTAGGCCATTTCTAATGCTAGTCGGAGAGTGTGTTTGTCCTTCGACACACATTGTAAGTGGAGTTTGCCATGACATATGTCATGGTTAGTATACTGTGCCTCTGTCTACCTGTGACATAACAGTGATACCCAGGGTAAACCTACCATCTCCCATCCACTCATCAAGATTCCTCTTGAGGAGGATCGATGGGTGACTCTATGGATAGCCTGTACTGGGAGTTTACTCATGAGTGGGGGTGGCTTTTGTGTTATGGATCATGCAGTACAGCTTGTCCTATGTATGTCAGTGCTGGGGTTCAGGTCTGTCATGTGCATAGCTCACTGCCATTCAGATTGTACAAGGTGCAGCATGTTTATTGATTCCAGTTTGGACATGGCTTTATACATCAGGCACAGCTTGTCTCTGGGTGGGCAGTATGGCAGTGTGTGTAGCTGCAGTTTGTTTAATCAGGCAACACATGGCATCTGTGCAAGCTCTTTGATACTCCTGGTGAGGTACTGTTGGGGACTTTACAGTTGATGGAGGTGTCTGCTGAGGTACATCCCACAGGGGCTATTGTAGTCAATTGTAACGCTGATGAAGGATGACTGCAGAGCCACAATGACCTCCCCTTATCTAGATCTGACAAACTTCATGATTAGGTGGGTATATGGTATGTTTCTGTAAACACTACAGCCACATGTTTGTCCAACAGCCACATGTTTGTCCAATGCAGGATATCTATCACCTTGTGTCCCCAGGTTTCTCATTACATGTTAAGTACGTAATGGGTTAACACCTATGTGGTAACTGGTGGGCACTTACTGTATATCCACGGGGGTTGACTATACACTTTTCTGCAATTAGCTTGCTGACATGGCTATGGCACCAGTTGTCTGTTTCTATGTGGCCCTTTTGTGGGATGCTTGTGTCAGCTGAAGGGTCAGATATGGTGGGCAGTTTGTAGTCCTCTGCAAACATGTTCAGACACAGTCCTTCCATGTTGGCCTGTACCTATGGGACATATATACCAAACGAGGGAGGTCCCAGGACCAAGCCTTGTGGGATGCCAGTTATATCTGGTTTGTAGTCTGACATGGCTGCAGCATGTCTGACCATGTCAGTTCTGTCCTTGGCCTGGTTTGCAACCCCTCTACTGACATAGGGGTTTATATTTAAGCTGGTGAGCATATCTATAATGAACATGTAGGGTATTGTATAGAAGCCTTTGCAAGGTCCAGCTACGCTGTGTGGACCACATTGCCCTCATCAATGACCTTAATGACTGTTTCAAATGAGTCAAACATGTTTAGGGGCAGGATCTGCACTTAAGAAAGCCACACTGGGTAGGGTCCGGTGTCAGTAGGTCCCCAATATCTTTATGTCTGCAGTACATGCTGATCCTTTCCATAGCTGTGCAGACCAAGCTTCTCAGGATTCTGGGGTGGTAGTTTTCAGTATCCATTCAGGCAACACATTTGTTGAGAAAGACCACTGTTGTTGTACACTGCTCTTTGGGCACATATCCTGTGGTAAGGCTGACAATGAGCAGTAGTGTGATTTGGCATTCCATTCTTCTTGGAGTCCATGTTGGACTCAGCCCAGGACACCATCTCATACCATTGCTGCTGTGTGTTTTGCTTTGTAGATGTTGGCTGTTACCTCAGCATCTGCAATGTCAGGGGGCCAGCAGTCTGCTGGGATAGATATTTTGCATTCTGGGGGTAGCACTGCACCTGTCAGGATGTATGTTGGCAATATGTGTGTGTGTTTGGTATGTTGTTTGTAATATTTGTGTGATTCAGAGCATATCTGTGAATTCCCAACACGGTTCCTACCATCAGTTGTGGAAGCCTTGGGATTATCCTTAGTGTCCTGTACAATTTGTATCTTCATAGGTTCATGGGTTCATACTAGGCTATCCACCCTAGGGCATTAGTAAGCCAAGCCAGAGTGTGTGTGTCTTTCGCCGCCTCTTGCTATGTGACTATTATGGCCATTCATGATTTTCTTTACTCTGCCTCTGTCTGGTCGTGACACAGTGAAGACCCCCAGTGTACATGTACGATCATCCATCCACTTGGCAATATTCCTGTTGAGGGGTGTCAGTGAGGGGCTCTGCCTAACATGGATTGGGATCCTGTTTCTGGGTGTGGGGAGCCTCTGGGTTATGTATCTGTCCCTCCAGCACATCCTATTTCATTATGTGTTGAGGTTGACATCTCTCACTCTCACAGCTCCGATGGCTTTGAGTTTTCTGGGGTGGAGCATGTCCATTACTCCTGTGTTGGACATGGCCTTGTACAACAGACATACAATGCCTCTGTGTAGGCAGTATGTGACTGCATTCAGCTGGGGTGTCTACATTCAGGCAGCATATGACATATATTTGAGACCCTTTATCCTCTTGGTGAGGTACCTTTGAGGTCTTTCTAACTGCTGCAGGTGTCAGGTAAGGTACATCCCAAATGAGGCATTGTACTAGATCATGGGTCTGATAAGAGAACAGTATAGGGGCACAATGAGCTCTGTTGACGTAGATGTGAATCCTTTCATGATACGGTGTCCAATATAGACAGTCTTCCTAGCCACATTGGCAATGTGAGTGTCACATAACAGGTTACTGTCCACTTGTGTCCCTAGGTCCCTGATTACTCCTTCCATACATAATGGTTTACCACCTATGTGGTAATTTGTGAGTACCTTGTTTGGTATTTGGTGGGACATTCATACTGTCCAGTGTCTTCAGGACGGCTGGGTGGGGTTCCTGTGTGTGAGAGTGTGGTCTGTAGCATGCTACAGACTGTACAGCAGTATTGCCTACGGTTAGTTGCACATGGGTGGACTCCAATGCCTTGTGCATTGTCAGTTACCTGGACGTATGGGTGTCTGTGCTGAATATGGATACTCACCCTCCTTTTATGTTTTGTTCCAGGTTTTGGGGCCATAACGCATGATATGTGGTATAACCTGGTAGTGCTGGTGCACTGTCAGGAGGCTTGCAGCAGGTTTCTGTCACTGCACAGACATCGATGTTCTCCATACTGGGGATGGCCTCGGGAGCATGCATATTGAGGTTTACACATCTGGCATTGGTCAGCATTACCCTTATGTTTCTTTCCACTTATGTTTTGTAGGGTGGTGGGTTAGTCTTTTCAGCCTTGCCTACGAAAGGCTCTATGGAGGTGGCAAAAGCCTTATCCAATATCCAGATGCCCAGGGGTAACAGGTGCAAGCCATCCCTGGAAAAGTTGTGTGGCTTGTCAAGCATGACATCCCAAGCAGACAGACATTGGATCCCCTTGGAATTACACCAGTAATTGTGCCACTTGTTATAACTGATCATTCCGTGTTTGTACTGTGGCATCATTCTTGGTGAGGGTAGGATGCCGCAAGCGGTCAGTGTCATACTTGCCTGGACTACATAATTGGGGAGCTCATCTATGTCTCTTTTCATGTAGTCTGGGGAGGTACATCTCAGGTCATTCACACCAGCATGGACTATGACTGCATCATATTTCTACTTGCTTTGGGGTGACCTGCATACTTGTGTTATGTGGCGTATTGTAGCAGCCTACAGGCAGTTTACTGTACCCTTTCCCTTGTTCAGTCTGGTGTGCGGGACAGCAGCGTGTCTCACTATGGAGTCACCTATTACAACTGTATCAGGCATGTTGTTTCTCCTTCTGGCCTGTGACTGTTTGGCACACCAGCTTTGTGTACTATGTGTTGCATGTGCTATGTCTGGAGGTTGTTTGATTGGGTGTCTGCTTTGGAGGCCTCTGTTGGTGTGGTGTGTTTGTAATTCGGGCCTCCGGGAATGTTTTTCTGTGTTTATGTCTTTTGTTTGCAGTTGTGACAGGTCTATGTGGGACTGGGTTTGTGGTGTGTGTGGTTACCTTCTCCTCCTGACTAGTTTTGGGAGTACTGAGTTGAGGGAGCTCAGCCTCCAGTTTGGATAGATGGTTGCATCTCTCACATATATTTGTATTTCTTGGGGGGAGTTGGGGGTTGTCTGTGTACTTGGGGCAGGTGTAACATTGCCTCAAGATTCACAGATTCAACTTGTTGCGGCTGGCCTTAGTGGATTGTATGTGTGGACATATTTTATTACCATACTACTGATCAGTGATTACTTCTTTTTTATGTTTGCTCTATCATGTAGTAGCTTCCTCATTCTCTTGCATGGTTTGGTTATGGCTGGTGTCCACCATGCCAGATGCCTGCATGTATGGCATTGTGTCTTGTTTGAATTTAGGATTGCATAATCCAAGCATTCCTGGCAGTGTTCATGGAATGCCTGTATAACAGGTTCTGAGGTGTGGCCCATATTTTGCACCTGCACAGGACCTTTAATGGATTCCACATCAGTTTGGAGGAGTGCAAATTTTGCTTTACACATGTTTTTCACTGTGGTTTTCTGGCCAGGGACTGTGGTCAGGATGTGTATATCCAGTGTGATTACTCTATGGTCTGGTCTTACCAGTGAGCAATACACTTCTCATCTTGCCATCCAGTACCCATGTTGCTGATTATCACATCCAGTATTCTTACCCCTCTTGTGGGAGTGGTACGTTGTTCCTGGGCATTTTGGTTTATGGATTCTATGAACTTTTGTCCTACAGTGTTGAAGCTAGTATAATGCTCCCAGTCTATGTCTGGGTATTTTCAGTCACCCAATATAATGTGGTTTGGAGGACTTGATATATTCATGTATTCCAACATAGGCCAGGTGCAGTTCCTGGTGTTGGGACGGTAGTCTGTAGCAGGCTATAAACTGGGGGGCAGTTTTAGCCACTGTTACTTGACCATGGCTAGTCCATGCTGCTTCTTGTTGTGGTACCAACATGGGTGTGTGGTTATCCTTGACAATTATTGCTAGTCACCCTCCTTTTGTAGCTTGTTCCATGTTTTGAGGCTGTACAGCACAGTATGAGGTGTAACCTGGTAGTGTTAGGGTGCTGTTGTGAGCCTTGACCCAGTTTTCTGTTACAGCACAGATATCAACATTCTCCATACTGGGTGAGTTTAGACTGCATGCATCTTGCTGTTTAGACTTCTGGCATTGGGTAGCATTACATCTAGGTTCTTATCCCTTCTGATACCTGTGGAGGTAGGTTTGTGTTTTGAGCCTTACCTATTCAGGGCACGCTGTGGGTAACAACAGCCTTTGCCAGTATCCATATGGCCTGCACTGATAGGTGCACGCCAGTCCTAGCAGGTGGAGCATCATGTCATGCTCAGCATGTCATCCCAGGCTGGCACACATTGGATCCCCTTTGACTAACTGCAATACTTCAGCCAATTATTGCACTTGATCATCTCATTGTCATATTGTGGCATGATGCTTGGTGAGGGTAGGATGTTAGTCACGGTCCTCAGGTGTGCATATAGTACATGGTGTTACATTACTTAACACATGGCATTCATGCCTCAGGTGGTGCTGCAGGGCTGCCTCTGTCGGATGCACATATTACACTCCCTGTACATGTTTGTGAGCAGGTCATGTCATTTTAGGCATCCCTGTTATTATTTGAGTGAGTCAGAGGGGTATCATTCCCAGGGTTCCTACTGAGCCAGTGTATGTGCTATACGTTGCCTCTTTGCCAAGGCCAGGGCATACTGGGCACACCTCCTTCTGCCTACTGGGGCAGGCTCAGGTTGTTCCTCCTCCGAGTCACGCTCTGCCTGTGATGGCCTTGGCAATGGTGGGGGGCTGTTTGGGCCAGCCCTATGCTGGTCCTGCTGCAGCTGTTTTCGCAAGATCATATTATGTAGCATAGCACATACCATGACAATTTGGGTACATGTAGTTGGTGTGTACTGCAAGGCTCCACCAGACATGTCCAGACAACGGAACCATGACTTGAGCAGCCCAAACACACGCTCTATTACATTACGTGTTTGTGCGTGTGCCTCATTATGGTGTTCCTGTTCAGGTGTGTGTGCGTTTCTGATGGGTGTCATCAGCCACGGCTCCAGTGCATAACCTGCATCCCCCACTAGGTGTCCGTGTGGGATGTCCCCATTGGCAAATGTCTGGTACAGCTGCGTCAAATGTCAGATGTGGGAATCATGGTAGCTCCCAGGGCAACCAGCACACACATTCATTATTATGCCCTGGGCATCACACACGACCTGGCAGTTGATGGAGGGGAAGCCCTTGCAGTTAATGTAGGCCCTACCCCGCTCACCAGCTGGTGCTTTGATGCGTATGTGCGTGCAGTCTATTGCACCCACTACCTCAGGGTATTCCGCTATTTGCTGGAAGAGACACATATTGCTGGCCAACACCTCACGGGCATTGGGGAAATATACATGATCACCGACATGTGCTGACATGGCATCCAGGAACTGGTGCAGTACCCTGGAGGCTGATGCCTGTGATATCCCCATCATATCACCAGTTGGTCTCTGGAAGGTACCTGTTGCTAGTATTCTTAGGCCAACACATACCTTGGTTTCCACTGGGATGGGTTCCCCTCTGTTGGTTCTGTGTGTGAGGCGTGGCCTGCACAGCTCCACTATTTGCTGCAGGAGGTCTCTGTCCACTCTATAGCGCTCTACTATCTCCAGCTCATGTAACCCGTGGTAGGTGACCCTGGGCCTGTACACTCTTCTCCGTCTCCTCACTGTGGGTTGTCTGGCACCATCTGCATTGTCACCACCCACAACAAGTCGCCTATGTCTCATTATGACAGCTATGGCAGCCCCTAACATTTCTGCTCTGAGTTCAGCTTTTTCAGTTTTCACTTCTAATAGCTTACTCCTGTCTTGCAGTGTCTCTTGTGAGAAACATCTTGCACTGCTGTTTGCAGAGTTTTAAGTGTTGGGCTGAGCTACTATTCTGCCTGTGTAATTGCCTGCTTCTAATTGTTTTCACCTGCTAGCTCCAGCAGTATTCCCTGCTAGCTTCCTACTAATTCTGTTGCTTCCTTTTTCCTTTCTGTTTCCTCAGGGGGGAGCAGCATGCATACCAGCAGAAACATGCTCACAGTGGCTTACACGCGCGCGCACATGCTTACACGGTTCAGAATCTGCTTATTTGGGTTAAAACGCGGCACACCCGTGCAAACAGTGTTAGACATCTAGCAACACGCTCCCACATGCTTAGTCTGTCTTACACGCGTGCACACTGTCCTACTCGCGCTTCATGGTGCGCACACGTGCGCATGCACACCCAGCAAGAAACTTTGGTGTAGGCAACAGTGTACACCTTCCATTTCTTGACTTTCCCATGCTTATGTTGTGGCACTCCTCTTTCCATGATATGTGTCTGACAACTGTCATGTAACTCTGGCCTCCAATGAACTGCATTTCTTTCTGCCATTCCCCCCTGTGATGTCACCTATCTCCTACTCTGTTCCTCCCCCTTATGTAACTCTTACACTACTCAGAATGTGCTCATTTGCTATGTGACAGTGGAATTCAGTATCCTAACACTCATTTGCATCAGATTGCCTACTAATGTTTAGTTACATGTCTTAGACTCAGCTTCCCCCCTTAGCAACCACTACACGGTGGCCATGTTGTTTTTGGTCTGCTGGTCCCTGCATTGTAAATCCATGTATTGCATAAAACCCACATTTGTGGGTTTATAACCTTCATTCCAAAGACATGCATCTGGAGCATTTCTCCCCGGGCCTCCACTGAAAACAGGCTCTGTGGAACCTAGTCGGACTTTCTCGGTCAACAAATGATAAATAAATAAAATAAATAAATTTTTTTATGTTTTTATATAGCGCAGCCCGTTTGCGCAGGGCTGCGCTGGGTTTATTTGCATCGGGGTACCTTGCCAATGGCCACATATTTGGCCATTGGCATGCTGCCTGACACATATGCACCCTTTATTTGGAGCTGACATGGCTCCATTGTGGTTTTTGCAGAAACGTACTCAGTTGTCAACTGAGTACATTTCTGCAGCTAAAACGGCTCTTACACGGGCTGCTTTGGGCTTCCTGGATCGCTCATTTGCATGCTATTCGGCTGCAAGTGAGGTGATTAGCTTATCCACGCCCACTCCATGTAAGAGACGTTTTAGCTGGTCTCTTACACGGACTTTGGGCTGTTCCTGGATCGCGAAGGCTGCATGGAGTCTTACACTACTCTTAGACTCCGTGCAAGCCTTCGTGAATCCTGCCCTTTGTATTTTCTCCAACTCAGCTATATCAGTTCTTGAGTATGAGCAAAATCCTACTCCATGTTATATTACTCATTCGGTAAACATTTAAAATTTCAAATTAATTTCTTCGTAAAAAGTCTACCACATAGTGTTCAGATTCAATCTCTTAGTCTCTCCTCATATCCTAAGTTACTCATACCCTTAAAGTTTGTAGTAAAAAAGGCTTTGTATTTTCTCAGCCCAACTAAATCAGTTCTCGAGTAGAAGGAAAATCAATCCTCAAGTATGAGCTGATTTATAAAGGGGACCCAAAATCTTATAATTTCTTAAAGAGATAGTGATAAACAAGGTTCTTAACACAAATAACATTTACTCAGTTAGTGTGAGACATGATTTGAAATTGAAAAACCTAAGTCATTATAAAAGTAAACTCCCAAATCAAAAGAATTTGCCACACTGGCTCACAACAGAAGAGCCCAACGAATAGGGATAACCTTTAATTCTATTTCCCAAAATGTATATCATTACATTTGAGGTATTAATTCCATTATTTGATCTGGTCCAGTCAAATAAAATATCCAAATATCTTTGAAGAACTAGCTGATCCTTAACTGACATACATGTTGCAATTTTAACATCAGCAAATTAAATTAGCCAACTACCTCCCATAATATGAAAAGTTGACATAAAAAGAGGAAACAATAATGGCTCTAATACTGACCACTATGAGACCCCACCATTTAAACTCCAGACTTGAGAACATATCCCTCTTGCCAGAGGAGTAGCTGGCTGGTTTTGGTCCCGAGGCCGATTCCTGCACTGGCACCCAACTTCCGCAGCAATTCATTTGAGAATGAAAAAAAAAAAAAACCCTCTTCTTATACTGGCATCAGTCAGTTACATGCTCCCTCCCTCCTGTCCCAGCTTTTCAATAGAAGAGTGCAAAAAATGTCCTCCAACCAAATCCTGCCTCTGCACCCCCCCCCCACCTTCAGTTGACAGGCAATTAAAAGAAAAAAAAAGTCTGATATCAGGTACCTAGGGTTACTGAAGTGCTGAAACCAATCAGGTTCCAATTCTTTGTCCTTCCTAAAACCCTCCTTCCTCAGATTTTAGATAGGGAGAAGAAAAATATTTATTTATTTATTTTTAACTGTAGCAAACTGCTTGATACAAATGTGGCAAGCAACTGCTGCAGTTTATATTAGTCACAGATGTGCATTCCTGTCCAGAGAAAAGAAAATATATCACTCTTTCAGACCTAATTGCATGCAGCCCTGGAGCAAAATGTTGCCCAAGGATTGTTGTGAGTGCAGGAAAATATCTCTATATGAGCTGTTCCCATGGCTGCATCAATTCTTGGAAGGACCCCCCCCTCATATACACTTTCCATTTGTGAGAGTCTGTCCTGGTCTTGCTCAGCTTGTCTGCCAAAGAATTTTGCTCTGAAGGCATGTAAGATGCTGGAGAGTACGATTGTGCTGAAAAGCTATAACTCAGGCTAGCATGACAAGCAGAAGCACAGCTGGTTCAACCAGTGCCTTAGGACAGTACTACGAAAAAACACTTCACTGTAATAAGCCAATTGCAACACTATAAGTGATCAGCTTATTACAGTTAGATCTACGCCCCACAGCCCTTCCACTGAAGAGCAAAAAAATAAAAATAAAAATAAAAATGGATGTTCCTTCTAATGGCACACCAACCAGGTGGCCACATGCATGAGACACCTCCTCCTGCCCCATCCATTCAGGTCCAATTTCTGTGCTCTGTCCCCACCCTCCTTCAAGATACTGCATTAAAAAATAATCATCTTTTAAACTGTAGCAAACTGCTTACTACAAATGTGGCAAACAGTTGCTGTAGTTTATACCCTGCCTGCACAGAGTATTAGGGTGCTCACATTTTGGGTATAAAAAAATTTATTCTTTTTTAAAATGTAGCAAACTGCTTGCTACAAATGTATATACCCTGCCTACATGCAGTACTATAGCTCTCAGGTTTTAGTTAATAAAAAAAAAAGACTTTCCTTTTAAACTGTTGAAAGCAGTTACTGCAGTTTAGACCACACATGGAGCACTGCAGTGCTCAGATTTGACCACTAGTGCAATATTGGCTTTTAAAAGCAAAAAGTTGCATTAAAGAGAGATTGGGATTGGCTGATCATGCCTAACTACACTACTGATGACAAGAATGCACAGAGGGCAAGATATGGTTCTTTCTTATGTACCATGTCACTGTGGTGTTGTCTAAACACTTAGAGGTCCCGGGGAGCACATATGATTGAAATAGTTGAGAGCATTTGTAAGAGTCAACATCTCTTTTATGATCCAGTGTTTTGGTCTATCTTTTTCGTTTCAAAGTCTCTGCACTTTTATTCCCACACACAGCTTCCCAATCAAAGTCTGAAGCATCTGTTATAACCTGACTGTGCCAGGGCAGGAAGGGAGAATAGGAGACTTGAATTCTGAAAAATATGTTGTCTCCATCACTAAATCTCCCATTTCACAAATCCCAAAAATGGAACCTGAAATGTCAGAGAATGTGGATGCTGGGATGATAGGGATTTCAGGTACCATTACATTTTCCTCAAGTTGAGTCTTGCAGTAGATATCACAAGGTCCACAGATGCAAAGAAACCCAGAATCCTGAGAACTACCCTGCTGAGATGATTACCAGGAAAAACACAGGAATAGATAACATCTTTTTTTCCCAGTGGAATAAAAGCTTTTTGAACTGAGGTGTCCACAAAAGGGAAACAATCCTGTTAGAAGTCAGACAAGAGTTCTTTAAGTTCTCTTGGATTCCCAGCTTGTGTATGACATCCCTTTACTCAAATGAGATATTCCAGATACTTTGAAAAAGACTCTCTGAAAATAAACAAGTTGTCTAAATGAGGAAAATGTGCAAACCTTGTAGCCTGCAGTTGGCTATGACAGCAGCAAGACACTTTGAGACTAAACGTGGAGCAGTAGCTAGACTAAAGAGTAATGCAGAGATCTGATAATGTGATCCAGATACAGAAACCCTTAAGAATAATTTGAAATCTGGATATATCAGAATGTGATATGTATCTTTTAAATCTAAGATCACTAGGAAACTCAAATGGGAAATACAGAGTAAGAAGTCGTGAAGAGACAGTAATTTGAACTTGAGTAGTATCACAAACAGATTCAGAAAAGAAAGATCCAAAACTGGTGTCCAATAATCTTATCCTGGAATAAAACCCTTCCCCTGAGTAACAGGGACAGTTTCTATAATGCCCTGAGCAGGAATATGCTGAAAGATAGGGGGGAATGAGAAGAAAAGAGACTGGTCAGGTGGGGGAGGATGACTCCCCAGAAAAGGAGAGAGAGACTCCCATTGCCATCTGTAACCTTGATGGATTACTTCCAGAATCCATCTGTTGCCAAAGATAGAGATGGAGATTCAGTATTTCAGGAAATAATTAAAGGACTACCTGGATGAGAGGGAGTTAGAAATACTTCATATAGTCTTTTTGACTTATAATAAGACTGTCCTTTGTTCCAGGGGCTTGATATTTCTTTCTGGAACCTCCCTGCCATTGCTTTTTAAACATCTGCTTACCGGCAGCTTGCTGAGACTGTTTATTTTGCTTTTTTTAAAAAAAGGGTTTCCAATGGAGCACTGAATCCCCTGGCAAACATGGAGAAGGAAGGCTGAAAATCTGACAGATCCCTATAATCAGCTTTCCTCTCTCATCACACTTTTTAATGCTTTCTGTGGCAGATGGAATAAAACTAACCCTTTATACATTTTTGTTTCATTTTTGACATCCTCTGAAAGGCTGTGATAATGCAGCCTCATAACAGTTCCAGTGGCAGCAGCCCTGGAGGCAGCATCAGCAGATTTCTCCTTAGAAGAGTAAACATGTGCCAAAATATTCCTCATATTCTTACAAGATGCAAGTCTAAATTTCAACATATGAACCCGACAGCTGAGATTTCTAAAAGCAAGTGTTGCAGAATACACCATTTTCCCAAATTTAGCAAATGCTTCCCATCCTTGTCAGAAGGAGAGGGATTAGTATTAACCAAATGTATGGCAGCAGCTGGATTCAATATATATATATATATATATATATATATATATACTATTTCCTTTTGAAGGGGGAGGGCAGGCGTTGACAAAAAATCCTCCAAAGCAGACATAAAAGGAGGAATAGGATTATGCTCGGGAAATTCTAGTTGCAACAAATCATAACACTTCCTGAGGGACTAAGAAACATTACTGTTTTCCCAATGAAATAACTGATTCATTCTGAAAATAGTTTCAAAGAAAGAGAATCTTTTAAAAGTACTGGATCAAGCCACACTTTCCTCAGAATCTGAATTAGAATTCTATGGAGACAACAAAATCTACGCTTTCAGAATCATTTTAAGGTCTAAACTTTTTTTTCAAAATGTTTTTATTCATTTTATAACACAATAACTTAACAGTATAGTAACAAGAAAAAAACTATATATATATATATATATATATATATATATATATATATATATATATATATATATACAAAAACACTTAATATTTCTCTAACAGATTAGACAATTTTGTCCAAGCAATTAAATGATGAGTTGTGTTCTTAGTCCTTGCTTTTATAGTAGCAATCTCATTCTTACAAATGTATTTCACAAGATGAAAAAATCTCAACTTTAAAGACAGCAGTAGACTGGGATTTCCAATTTTTAGTAACAATTTTCCTTGCTATGGAGAGGACAGACCATAGTAAAAATGTTTGTTTTTTTAGGAATGACTTCAAGAACAGGAACATTGAAAAGGTTAAGGGAGTCAGAAATTTTACAGTTGTCATTCCATTGAGCTTTACAAAGATATTTAAAGTCTAACGAAATGGGGAAATTATTTTGCAATTAACAACCATATGTATCCAGTTAGCATCAGGGTATCCACATCTCCAGCATTTCATTTTATTTCATTTCAACATTCTTGTACATTATTGCTAGTCTATATGGGGTGAAAAAACATCTATATAAAAATTTCCATGTGTATACATGCCAGGATAGGGAAGATGTGGATTCCTTCACCGACTGTAAACAACATTTTTTTTATCTTTTTCTGAGAATACTTGTCTATTAACTTCACTTGAAGAATTCCAAAAAGAAACATCTGTTTTGCTAAAATATTTTCTGAGAATTTTATAAATAACAGATCTGTATGAAGTGCTATTGGGTGAACTAGTAATAATTGTTGAGATAAAATCCAAGATTTTTAAGTTACTCTTATTGTATGCCTCTAATGAGGGAATGAGCTTAGTACATAAAATCCTTACAGGTTTGGATGTCCAGCCAATTGCAATTTTGCAAACTATATCTGCTGATCAAATTGTCTGCAGAATTTATTTTATTAGCCGAGATAAATTGATTCCAATATAATAGGTCACCCTTCTAAAATTCTAACATTTTCTGAGTATTGAAAGATATCACACACTCATTTGTGTAAGCAATGGTAAACATAATTATTAATAAATTCTTAATTGATTGATTAGAAAACATAAGCTTTTTAAACAACAGAAATATTTGGTTTATAAGAGGTGTGAGAACAAGTTTTGACCTTTCACTTTGAATGTATATTTTTAAAATCCATATAAAGATGTTTGATGTATTTGAGTATATGGTTCAAGCAATGTCCTATTACTATTTAGAAGTAGGTTTCATGTATTGATTTCCAATATAATGTATAAGAAGTATTATTCCAAAGCAACACTATGTTAATAAATGCGGAGTTTAAATAAAAATCAATATTTGGAAACCCTATACCTCCTTCATCCCAGCTTGTGGTGTGCAAGAGAAGAAAAATTCTTGGTTTTATGGGAAATCAAAGGAAGTTGAGTAATAAGTTATTAATCTTCTGTTTAATTGTGACAGGTGGGGGAATTATTAGAGCTTGGCCAATGAATACGATTTTACGTAACAGTATCATTTTGATCAAAGTTAGTCTGTCTTCAAATGTGAAGAAGAGTCTGCTGTTCCAACTGTTAATTAGACTAGTAATTGAGTATATAAGTTGTTGGTAATTAGATGCGAGTGATTTTTTATAACTGGATTCACTAATGATACCAAGATATTTAATATGCGTGCCCTCCCAGTTTGTGTCTTTTTGATCTAAGTTTCATAGTAACATTTTTATTCATTAGAAGTGCCTGAGTTTTGTTGTGATTGAATTTTAGACCAGAGATGTTTGCAAAAAGGTCTAGATTGTGTAATAGGTGATCTACTGAATTTTTGATACCATTAGAAGTTATTAGTAGGTCAACAGCAAACAGTTGTATCTTGGGAGATAATCTGTCTGACACTTTATATCCTTTAACACTGTCATTATTTCTAACATAATTTGCAAGAGGCTCAATAGCCATGACAAAGTGTAATGGGAAGAGGGGGCACCCCTGTTTAGTGCCTCTTAATATTTTGAATGGGCTAGATAGATAAGATCCAATCTTTACATAGGGTATGGACTTTTCATATAGTCTTTTAATTAATCCTATAAAGTTTGGGGATAAACTGTATTTTTGCAGAGCTTTAAACCGATATGTCCAATGTAGGTAGTCAAAGCTTTACCTATATCAAGGCTTTAAATAGAAAGCTCATTAATGACAGTAATCTAATTACATTGTCTTGTACATTTCTGTTTTTGATAAACCCAGTTTGACCTTCATGAATTAATATTGAAAGAATATTATTTAATCTGTCTGCTAAGATAGACATGACTATCTTGTAATCAATGTTAAGCAAAGAAATTTGCCTGCATGATGTGCAAAGGTTGGGTTCTTTATTTGGTTTTTAGGATGGGAGAGATGATAGAATATTTCCATGAGGGACAAATGATTGCTTTAGTTTTAACTTCTTGGAATGCATTGAGTAAGACTTTTAAGATGTTATCATATGAGTTTGTAAAATTCTGGAATTAGATCATCCGGTCCTGATGCCTTTTTTGTCTTAAGATTTTTTTTCATTTGTTCCTTTAATTCTTTAAAGGAAAAGGGTTCGTCTATGTTATTAATATTGTGTTTGGATAGCTTCTTTTGAATATTATTAGCAAGAAGGTTGTCTATACTTTTATCACTTGTAGATGAGTTATTATTAATATTCTTGTAATGGTTTTTAAAACATAAGATATTTTTAGATCTGTAACTTTCATAGTCTGATTATTTCTAGTGTATATTATTTCTTGCATATGACTTTTTTATTTAAATATTTAGATCTAATTGCAATCCTGTACATACTCTTGAGATTAAGTAGGATTGTAATCTGATTTTTTCCAGATTTATTGATATTTTATGCTGCATGATATCCTGATGTTCCTTGTTCAGTTTATATATGTCAGCTAATGCAGATTTGTCATTTGATTTAAGTTTTACTTTTAGTTCAGCAATTTCTTTTTGGGTGTCTACTAGTTTTTATCCCACTCTTTCCTTTTATTTATATGCCGACTTTTGACTTTACCATTTAAGACTACCTTTAAAGTGTCCCATAGGATAATATCTGAAACCTCTCCATTATCATTGGCATCTAGGTACAGCCAAACTCTTGAGTCTCTACAAAACATGAAGAATCCCTTTTTCTTTTATCAAAAACAGTAACACAGGAAGAGACAGGATCCTGCACTAAACCCTGAGTGAAGCCCAATAAATTATTCCTATCCAGGAGAAGACATGTTTAGGTTTTTCATTTCTTTTTAACAGTAATTTCTTAAGAAACAAATGCACCTCTGCCAGTAAAAACATCTCTAGAGATGGTCACAGCTTTCTGGTTTGGCAGAGTGGCATTCTCTGCCTATTCTCCCAGGACCAACAAGAGTGGCTCTAGTCCTTGCCCACCAAAGGCACTCCAACAGCGACAGAGGACATGTCTACCTCTCAGACCATGGTGGCTTTAGGGACTACACCATTGAGACCCAAGGGAAAAGATGAGTGGTATAAGGAGTGAGCTTTAACCACAGTAGAGTCACCTACCTGCAGCTGACACACTTCAGCCACCTGCTTTGATGGCAAAAGCTGTTTGATAATGTTGTCTTTTTTTTGTAGCTGGAGGAAGGAAGAACTGAGGAACATTTAAGGTTGTTCCATGGCTTTTCCAAAAACACTGCATGATTCCTGGGGAAGCTTGGCAGCCACAGGTAGTAAAACAGGTAAGTTATAAAAAACTATGCACTTTAAACACTCACACAGCATCAAAAATTTAAACACAACTTTTACAACAGAAAACATAGTTTAAAATTAGTTATAACATTTTACCAAAAAAGTAAGAATCCCATTTAAGTGTTCAGAAGTCACATGACATACATTAAATATGCTGTCTCCTAGTTTAAATAAATGATTTCTCTCAAAAAAGTAAAGTAGTTTTCTTTTCTTGAAAGGGAACTTAACTGCCAGCAATGGAACAGTATTAGCCATTTATCTATCCTCAAATACCAGTAGAGAAGTGCTCCCTTTGGCATTAAGAAGATTGGGAAGAGCTTGGTGACTAAACCTGACATTTAGTCAGCTGAGCTATTGTTGAATATGGTTTGGTGTGTGGAACGTTCCATGAAAGCACTGGAAGCTGGCCAGCTGTTGTATCCTTGACAGGATATAACTCATATATATCAGGCTACCACAGCAGTAATCCTTATGAAGAACATCACTTTTTATCTCAACAGACATCCAAGGCATCCAGTTTCCTGTTCCCTCTATATACCTTGTTTACTGGGTGATAATTTTCAGTTAAATAGTAAATTCTCTTACAAAAATTATACCATATTTTTTGAACATTCAAGCTCAGCAACCATTTGAAATATTGGGACCAGCATTACAGAGTTCTGACATGTGGAGAATGAATGAATGAATGAAAATCCAGGCTTACATACACTAAGTCGCACATATTCCCTTTTCTTCAAGGTATGATGATCTCATTGTTAGTATATACAAGCTTTCCCTTCTGGTAGAAACAAGTTTAAAGGAGAAGAATGATGCACGATATTCACTCTACTGCATTACTGGTCCTTTTTTTTTTCCCATTTCGGGACTTGGCAAAATGAGACCTGACATTTCAATAAGGAGCCCTCAAAGTCACTCACTCCTCTTTCTCCTTACAAAGCAAAATTTACTGCATAACAGAAACATAATCAGCCTTACAAAATGTTTTCCCACAGAACTATTAACAGGTTTAGCCATTTTGGAATCCATAAATCTTGCATGTAATTGTCAAGAGATAATAATTCTCTAAAGGCTCTTTACCTTCCACATCAAAGATCATAACCCTTGGAGAAGACAATATCACATTCAGAATACTATTTCTCTTGGTTCCACTATGTACATGTGATATAGTCGAAGTATTTCAAATGATACAATTTCTGAGCCAATATCTGTTGTTCTAATGATGTAAGTTTAGTTTTAATAACTTGTAGGCATGATTCAAGATGGGCTTTATCAATAAGAGCAGCCAAATTGGAACAAACTGCTGAAATCTCTATTTTGGTTTTATTCAGCTTCACCCCATCTCTCTCAATGAGTATAGCAATCTACTCTATGGACCATTGATGTGCTGCTTTCTCCCACCTCTGCTTAAATATTTTATCATCTGCATCAGCAAAATCAAAGGGCATGGATGGATGTTTCAAAGCCCTCAGACCCCATGGAGAGATGTCCAGTTCCACATACCGCTGAAGGCTAACCATATTATATTATTATATTATATTATCTCCCTGTTTGCCCCCATGTATGTCAACTTGTTTATGGGGATGTTTGAATCTGAATATATATATATATATATATATATATATATATATATATATATATATATATACACATATGTGAATTTTTTGGTAGGTTTGTCTTGAATACTCTAGATTTATTGACAACCTTATTTTTCTTTGTGAAGGTGGTATTGAACAAGTATTAGAGTTTATAGATAAATTGCATCAGAACAGGTTCCATATACAGTTTGATGGTCTGCAATATGGTGTTAAAGTAATGTTTCTGGACATGATTCTCCATGGACATCAAGACGGTTGTATTAGAACCAGTATACATCATAAATTTAATGAAATTAACTAATTTTGTATTAGGCAATACCTGTCATCCATCACATATCATTAAATCTTTGCATTATGGAGGATTCTTATGAATTTCTTCATTTATATAATGATTTTGATAGCATGAAGGATGAATTATCTTGTGCAGCCAATATGTTTTTGAGTAGAGGATATGAAGAACATATGGTGGAGGCTGGACTACGTAGAGTCAATAAATATGATATAAATAAATTTCCTTACAAAAATCTAGGTAGTTATAATGAACAACAAAAGGAGAGGGAGGTAACAAATGAGATTTTTTATAGTGATTACATATAATGTCCTGAGCCCCAATATAAAGAAGTTGTTATTGTATTATTGGGACTTTTTTGGTAAATATAGGGACTTACAAGGTGTTACACAGAAAGCTCCTATATTTTCATATAGAAGGGGCAGGAATATTAAGGACATGGTAGTCCATAGTACATTTCAGAGACCTGTTGACATTTTGGTGAAGAGTGTTAATAATGTGGGTACTTTCCTATGTAACAAATGTATTGTTTGTAAATATATAGTGAATACATTTTCAAATATTAATGATGTATCTTTTATGGTTAAAGGGGAATTTAATTGTTTGGCTGAAAGTGTTATATATGCTATTAAATGTGAATGTGAACTTTTTTATATAGGACAAACTAAAAGGCCTTTCAGGATGAGATTACAAGAACACTTGAGAGAGATTAAATCGGGTAAGTTTGAAAGCCCTTTAGCACACTTTAAAAGTTTTCATAATTGTAACCCAGGTGGCCTCAAGGCCACTATTTTAGAGAAAGTATATTGTGATATAGGCTGTAAACTTACTAGGAAATTGTTTTATAAGGAAGCACTATTTATTTTGAAATATTCCACTTTGACCCCTAGAGGGCTTAAAACAGAATGCTGCTGGAAGTGTCTGATTTAAATTTTATTGTATAATTGTTTAATTATGTTTAATTATATTGTTAATACGGGAGTTCTGGTGTATATTGGAATGAGTTTTAAATGATTTTTTACTCCTTGAAGGCTTGGTGTAAGCCGAGGTGCTACAGATTGGTTTTAATAAAAGTTTTGGCTGGCTTTTTGTGGTTTATTTATCTGACATTTCTACAGTTCATGTGGTTTTGCTACCACCTTATTAACTTAATAACTTATTACGATATTATAAGTTAACATATTTCTAAAAGAATTCTTAATAAACCTTCCAATTTGTGACTCAAAATTTTATTAGCTAGGTGACTTGAATGATCAGCATCATTCGCAAAATACTTTTTCTTTCCAATTATACATACCTATAAATATAAGTGAACGTTATTAAACTCACATATTATCCTTTGAATTGCACTATTCACAAAACTAGCTATAGACATCAATTTTGCCTCCTTGATGATCTCTTCTGGATGAGTTCTGCTTATATATCATTATTACCAACAAGAATGTTCCAGGTTCCCTTTTTAGTAATCCAAGTTGGATATTTTTGATTCTGGCCTCCTAGAAAGGAGGGACCACATTATTTTTTTTCTCAATCATTGGAATAAAATATTTTGTACCATTTAACACAGCATCGACTATTACCAAAAAGTACAGTACAGTTGTGTACACTTCGCATAAATGTAGATGTTCGAGTGTATTCACTGTTGCAGTCATCACATTTGGGTTATCTGTCTGCAGGTAGCCCTCAGCCGGCCTGAATACCAGAGTCTTGGATTCCTGCATTGGATGCTGTCTCTTCTTCCACGATGTTAGGTCGTCAGGGGTATAAAACATGTAGGGGTATAAAACATGTAGCTGATGCCATTACATCAGTTTTTCTTGCCCCAGATGTCAGGTGCCCCCACAGTGGGAAGCAATTATATGTTATGGTACCCCTCCATCAAAAAGCAAATACACCAGAAAGCTTAAATACACCAAACAAGAAGGAAAGGTAGAGCCAAGAGAAGTCAGGGGGCTGGAGGGAGGGTAACCAGGACTGCAACAGTGAACACACTCAAACATCTACATTTATGGTAAGTGTACACAACTGTACTATGTTCTTCATGTTTCACTGTTGGTCATCACATTTGGGTTGATTCCCAAAGCTATGGAAGGGAGGAGGAAGTTAGAGAGCATTAGGGCCAGCTATTAAGCCCTGCAAGACTACAGTGGTAAAACCAGCTCTGGATTTAGGAAAAAATAGGCATGTGGTAATGCTTGGTGAAGGTATGAACAGAGTAGCAGCTTCTAGGATGTCTCTGGTAGGGACACCTCTGAGATGCAGCCCTGGTGGAATGTGATCTTATCCCCTGTGGGGTAGGTTTTCCATGGTGCTTATAGCAGAAATGAATGCAATGGGCTATCCATTTAGAAATGGTTTGCTTTGAAATGGCCTTCCCCTCTGCCCCTGCAGAAAAGCCAGCTAGCAGCTGTTCAGTTTTTCTGAGAGGCTTAGTCCTGTCCAAATAAAATCTAAGTTCTCTGTGCACGTCCAAAGAGTGCAGCATTCATCCTTCTTTGTTTTGTGGATTCGGGAAAAAGGTAGGCAAATGAATGGACTGATTAAGGGCCACATTAGACACCACCTTGGGCATAAAGGAAGGATTGGTCCTGAGGGAAACCCTGTCTGCATGGAAGATAATGAAGGGCTCCACTGCCATGAGGGCCTGTAATTCAGACACTCTTCTTGCTGAAGTGATGGCTAAAAGGGAGGCTGTTTTCCAAGAAAGGAATTTCAACTCTGCAGTTGCAGTTGGCTCAAAAGGAGGGAGAGTGAGCTTTTCCAATACAAAGTTAAGGTCCCAGGCTGGTGTAGGGGCTCTCCCGGGGGGTCTTAAATTTTTGGCCCCTCTGAGGAATTGCTTTAGCAGGGGGTGAGAGAAGAGGGTGGTTCAGTATTATAATGTGCTGAAATGGCAGAGGCATGAATTTTAATTGACGAGAAGGATAGGCCCTTGTGGAGCATTTCTGTTAAGTACTGAAGTATATGAGGTAAACTGGGCACCGTTGTGCCCATTCCCTGAGTCTGGCTCCAGGAACAGTATCTTTTCCACTTTTCAGCACAAGATTTTCTAGTACTAGGCCTCCTTGCCTACAGAATGACATCTAGCACCTGTGTACTGACAGATGCTATTGGAGAGCTCAAGGAATTAGCCAAGCTGCAAGGTTCAGGGTTTGAAGCTGAGGGTGCAGAATCTGGCCTGCCTGCTGGGACAGCAGGGAAGGGGTCTGAGGCAGGTGCCATGGTTCCAGCAGTGTCATACTGCGCAAGAGGGGGTACCAGTGCTGGCGTGGCCAGTCTGGTGCAATCCGTATTGTCCTTGGCTTGTCCTGTTTGATCTTTCGCAGAACCTTCGAGAGGAGAGGCAGAGGGGGAAAGGCATAAACTGAGAGGCTTTTCCAGGTAAAGGACAGGGCATACACTTTCCAAGCTTGACTGTGGGAAGTCCTTGTGCAGAATTTGTCCAATTGGTAGTTCGAGGGGAGGCAAACAGGTCTATCTCTGGATTCCCCCATTTGTTCCTCAAGAGGTTGAATATTTTTGGTTTCAGTTTCCATTCGTGTGGGTCCATGACATTTCTGCTTAGGCCGTCTGCCAGAGAATTTAGCTTGCCTGGCAGGAAATGAGCCTGTAGGTGCACTTGGTAGCTCAAGGCTGTGTTCCACAGAGCCATAGCTAGTCTGCAGAGAGGGTACTAGTGGGATCCCCCCTGCTTGTTTATGTGCCACATAACTGTGGTGTTGTCTGTCTTTACCAATAATTGTCCTGGAAGAATGTGGTCTTTGAAGGCTGTCAGGGAATTCTGTACAGCTAACATTTCTTTTTTGGTTGATATGCAGGTGCATCTGCCTTGGGTTCCATTTGCCCTGAATGCACTGCCCTGCCAAGTGAGCCCCCCCAAGCATAGTCTGATGTGTCTGCTGTTAGGGTTTGGGCGGCAGGGGCTAGACTGAAAGGGAGCCCCTTGTTGTGGTAGCAGACCTCTGCCCACCAAAGGAACTCTGTCTTTATACAAGGAATGATAGGGATCATTAATTCCAGGTCCTGAGAATGATGATGACACCATAGGCTTTTTAGATACCATTGTAGTTTCCTCATAGTCTTGCATATGGAATTAGTGGAATGCAAGAGGCCATGAACCCCAGGGCTTGCAGAGATCTGGGTCTTTGTGGCCAGTAGTTTGAAGTAGGTTGTCAAATAAACTTGTTTTTCTGGAGTGAGGAAAGCCATCTGGGAAGTTGTGCTCAAGCTAGCTCCCAGGAATACAATCTGTTGGCAGGGTACTAGGTGAGATTTCTTTTCATTTATGGTTTTCCCCAGTGAGGTTAGAAGTTTCTTTATGAATGCCAGATGTTTTAATAACAAGTCCTGGCTTTCTGCCTGTATCAGACAATCGTCCAAGTATGGGTATATTTGAATATTTCTCTGCCTGCAAAATGCAATGACTGGAGCTAGGCACTTTGTGAATACCCTGGGTGCAGTAGATAAGCCAAAGGAAAGTGCAGAGAACTGATAGTGCATTGAGCCTGCCCTGAAGCATAGGTATTTCCTGCAAGATTCCCTTATTGGAATGTGCAGGTAAGCTTCCTTTAAGTCTAAGGTTGCCAACCAGGCATCTTTGCCTAGCATAGGAAGCAGCTGTTGAAGTGTTGGCATTCTGAATTTTGGGATTACCAAAAAGGTGTTTAGAATAGAGAGGTCCAGGATAGGATGCCAGGAGCTGTCTTTTCTGGATACCAATAAAGTCTTGAATAAAAACCTTGTCCCTTTTCTTCTGCTGGGACAGGTTGAATAGCCCTGATACTTAGAAGGGAGAGAACCTGCTGCAGAGCCTCTGAACACTGATTTGGGGGTTGGTCTGGCCAACTGTTTGGAGTTGGTAGGGGGTGGAAATGGAATCTGTATCCTTGGGAAACTATATTCAGAACCCATTTGTTCTGGGTAATGAGTTCCCAGTTTTTTGCATGCAGGGCGAGCTTTCCTCCTAAGGGAGCAGGCAGTTGAGCAGGGCTTGGAAGGGTTAAGGTTAAGTCATTGTGCCATTTTTCTGTAGGGGGGTCTTACTACTCCCTGCTTTGGAAGTGGAAGGTTCCCACTGCTTAGGCCTGTGCGTAGCCTGAGACTGTAACCTAGATGGTCTGCTGTTCCTGGGTTTGGACTGAAAAGGCCTGGAAGAGGCTGGAAAGGACCAATTCTTTGAAGGCCAATGCCTACTAAATCTGGGAGGCTGTACTTGCAGGAAATCTTTAACAGTTTGCATAGATTTAGCTTTTTCCTCCATCTTTTTGAGGATGACTTCTGCTTTGCTGCCAAACATGTGGTCTTGGTTAAAGGGAGCATCCAGTAATTTAGCTTTAACATGATCTGGCAAGTTTTGCTCCTTAAGCCAAGCATGCCTTCTAAGTACAGACCCAGTGACAGCAGCCCTGCAAGATGCTTCTAAGGAGTCAAAACCACATTGCAAAGTATGTTTACCAACTTGTTCTGCAGAATGCATTAAATCCTGTAATTCTTTTTTGTTCAGCACAGTCAGAAATCAACATCATTTTCTGTTTAAGTAGTCCCATAATATGCTGCTGGTACTTTAACATATGAAACTGGCAATTTAAAGCCTTAATGGCCAAAGTAGCAGAAGTATATACCTTCTTACTCCATCTGTCCAAGGCCCTAGAATCTCTATCAGAAGGGGTGGGGTTTTTGGCAGTAGTAGCCTTAATGCACTTTGGCCCTTCGGAAATGGTCTCTGGATCCGCAGTAGGATTCTTGAAGAGGAACTTGAGAGAGTCAGGTACTCTGTAATACCTGTCAGGTTTTCTGGGAGCTAGAGGAAAAGTGTCTAGGGAAAGGCTAGATTCCAATGTCCAGAACAGGAGGGATAGCTAAAGGCCTGTGCTGAGGGAGGAGTAAGAATTCCCTAAGCCTCTTTCTGGAGTCAGAGTAATCCTGGCTTTCCCCAGCGGAAATGCTCCCTAAGAGTATGCAAGGGTTCACCAAAAGAAAAATCTTCTGGAGGGGAAGCAGAGGGAATGGAATCCTCTGCATCAGAATCCTCACAGGTAGATAAGGGCAAATCCTGGTAATCAGAAGAAACAGAAATATCAGATTCCTGATCAGAAGAATCAGAAGGAAAATCAGTTCTGGGTCTCTTAGAGGGGGGGGGAAGGCTGGCTTCCCCTAATTAAGGTAATAAGGTCTTTAGCCATTCTAAGCATTTGTTTTTTTAGGCATATGGGCCTGAGCATGCGGTTTGGACGTCGGTTTTCTAGGCGTGGGTCGAGTTTTAGGCCTGGATGAAGAAGATGGCATTGGTTTAAAATGCAAGTCTGTAGGCCTGAATACACCCTCAGAAGCCGGTGCCTGCACAGAGGCTCCGGACCCATCCAAGGTAGAGACATCCGCAGGTTCCATAGTCAAAGAAGCATCTTGCGGCATACCGGACTCTGAATGGGTCTCAGTAGACGCCTACGAACCTGAGGTAGCATGTATCAGGGGCTGCAAAAGCGCCTTACTGAGTACCAGTGGACTGGTGACTAGCTTAACGGAAGCGTCATCGGCAGTTTTGGACCTATGCGGTCTGTCTCTGTCTTTATACTTACTTTTTTTGGAATATCGGTAGTCGTATGGCTTACTGAAGCCATTTCTGGATAGTTATACCGAGTACCAAAGTAAGATGCTGCAAATATAGCCCAACGACGAATAGTTCGGGGGTTGAACAAGGCACAAAACCGACATTGAGGGATGTTGTGGTCTGGGCCTAAGCAAGGAATGCAGTACGAATGAAAATCTTTATGAGGTATTTGCTTTCCACAGATAATACAATTGTTAACTTTTACTGACATCGGTTAAGAGCAAGAAAAAGGATCCCCAATGGGATACTTAGCTTTTTTGAAGACTTCGGTTCTGAAACTCGAAAATGAAAATTTCAGGAGTTGGCCGACCGGTACTAGCGAACTGCTTCTGCTTCGGGCACCGCACGGCAAGAATGACTGGTGTAATGGCGTTGGTTGCATGTTTTATACCCATGATGACCTGACATCATGGAAGAAGAGACAGCATCCAATGCAGGAATCCAAGACTCTGGTATTCAGGCCGGCTGAGGGCTACCCGCAGGCAGATAACCCAAATGTGATGACTGCAACAGTGAAACATGAAGAACATCTTGATTATGAATATTGATTGCCTGAGGAGTTTACCTTACTCCAGAGACAGAATCACTCAGTTTAATATTCTTCACATTACTTGTTATCTTTCTGTGTCACGTCACAAACACTGCCATTTTGTAAATTGGTTGATACCACAATATTTTCTGTCCCAACCTGTTCACTCACAATGACTGAAATTAAACCAATTAAACCACTGTCAACACTTATGTCCACCAACAGTCTCTAGATGCACTTTCTTTTTGGTATAGTCATATCTTAAGGTTGATGGGAACCCATAATTTGACCATCACTATAAAATCAATCTACCTTTTCAGTGCCACTACCCTCTCTCAATTTTTCTTTGACATATCATCAACAACAGTTTGACTATCCCTATCAAAATGAACTGCCATTTCTAAATTACCATTACCTCTCTTATTAATCTTTTCCATCTCTTTAGTCTATATTCCTGTCTGAAGGGCCTTATGCTGCAGCCTAATAGCCTCATACCACTTAAAACTGTGCACCTACGGCATTGCCCAGATACCCTCCACTATTTATTCCATCCTTAAATACATATTACAAAACTTTCCATTTTGTGAAAAAAGAACATTTCCACCAAAATCAGCCAAACTAAATTTATCAAACTGCTCTATTTCACTTAAAATATCAAAACAATGGACAGTGACAATATCACTACAAAACAGCAAAATAAATAAATAAAAAGCACTTGTATACTAGTCCTGCTAATTCTGCTTATCATTCTGCTCTTTGCAACGACACACTGCCACTCACCATGAATTCACCTATAAGTAGTAGAGGGAACATAAGCAATCCCAAAGATGCAGAGAAAACACTGTAGACAGCAACAGCCTGCTATAGCATGTCAAGGAAGACACTAAGTAGACTTCTGACCTTTGCAAGAAAATACACATGGTCCCCTCAGAAGTAAAAGAAATAAATAAATGTATAAATACACTTAAACTTCTAAATATGAAATTAAATGCTGCTTGGCAGAAATAAATGGGTCTTCATGCACAGTATTTTAAATGCTACCATTCAGTCCTAGCTTGTTTGTAAGGAGTAGAGGAACAGTAAGCAATTCTCTAACTGCAGAGAAGAAGAAAAAACAACAGCAATAGCCTACAATATAAAGGAAGCAGGTCAGGAAGAAAAACTCCTGTCCCAAGATTCTTAGAGGACCCACATGTACAGAGTGACTTCTCTCCCACTCTCTTACAAGACAGCCAAAATGACCAGATATTTTTGGGATAGGATTAGAGAGGATGTGGGTTGGGTTAGGATATGATGGGAGGGGGAGGGAAGAGCTCTACTGAGGTACAGCTTCCCTTTGAGGGGTTTCAGCCTTGTACACCTTGGGTTTCCACTTTTGACCAAACTAATTTTTATTTGAACTGTCCTTTCTTCCCTTTTCACTGCTTGTCCTGGTCCTGCCTCCAGGAGAAAGGCCATCTCTTGGTTGGATAGCTTTTAATGTATTAGACAGGAGAGTGAAACAGCTTTTTCACAAACTGCATCATCTTTCCCTTGTCCGCCAGCTTCTTAAAATATCTGTTCAACAGTGGGTCCAAACACCAGCTCCTTCTCTAGTGAGTGTTAAGGAACTGTGGTTTTACATGACCTGGCAGGGGTTAGATCATCAGCCAGACATGAATCCTAATGACTGAACCCATTGCAGCCTCAATGCATTATACATTTACAGCATCACAGCCACACAACTGAGTGCTTGCCAACCTGGGAAGTAAGGTTGCGTAAGTATAGTATTTAATCTCTGAGGGCTTTGTCATCTAGCCCCTCTTTCTTGTCCTTTAGTTAGAAGAGGAGAGTCCCTGATATTTTAATGTATGAGCTTGGCAGTTAAAAGCTCTGAATGCCACTGTGACAGAGATGTAGCTTCTCTTACCAAAGTGGTGATGTATAATACTTTCCCTGTCATTGGGAAAGGGATTCTTGGTTGAAGCCATAGTAGTCCCCTTGCTGGAATGCATGGCAAACACCACTGCATCAGCAGCACAATTCTTGAACTGGCAGAAGTCCACAACCTTGTTAAAAAATTATAAGATTTCCTGGCAGCATGAGGTTGGGAGTCTGGCTCTAAATATGAATTGGTAAATGCACTCTTTACTTCTTCAATTACTGAATATTTAGCCAAAACTTTTGGTACTGGCAACACCCAGATGCCCCCTACACCTTTTCTGAACATCAGATTAGTTTCATACCACACTTAAAGAAATCCTTCATTCTACTGAAGGTGTCTCCAAATGAAAAACTGTCTAGATGAGGAAAGGTTTTTTATTTGATTTATTTTTTTCTTTGTTTACTGGGTTAGTCACACAAGGCTAGTCAATTTTTTTCAGGGAAGATCGGAGGTGGAATTTATACTGCTAGGAGAAATTTGGCCAAGGCATCAGGGAACTATCCCTACTCTTTTTGATAGGTGTTGTGGAATTTTTTACAACACCAGAGCTATCACCAACTGAAGCAAATGGGACCTCAGTTCTCATATGAAGAATGTTCTCAGTGAGTTTCAGCAAGAAGGGATGTCATCTGGCCTACATACCCCAGTTCATTCACCTCTAAATAAGGGGAGTCTGACTCCTTAGAAGAGATGTTTCCCTCTTTCTTTTTATACTATGATCCCCTGGCATTGATATCTGCTGTGATGAAGACAGTAGACTCATGATGAAATGTACAAAATCCTGAGGAGTTTCATCATAATGTAGTCACCATGCTAACAGGATGGCTGAAACTTTGATAATGGGCATGATTTTAGGAGTGGTGGCTGCCTTAGAGGACTCGAGTCAAATGCATACAACAATGAACTCTAGTTTAGCGCTAAACATTTCCACATACCAGAAATGAGGAAATACTATCCTCAACTTGGACGGGCATGCAGTCATATGAATGCACGGCAGCCTCCTGGAAAGCACTGCTGAAGTCCTCAGTCCATGCAGGTCTCAGAGTCAGGGAAGGGCTGTAAAATCACCTCAAGTAGATCTCACATCCTTGAGCCTAGTATGGCCTTTGAAATCTATAAGTCACCAGCCTGCCAGGAGTCTTTCTGTTATGCATTTCTTGAGTGGTATGTCAGAAAATAACTTGGCTAATTCCATTGCAGGACTGGAAAATGTGCACTACCTCTTCTGGATCCAACAGTTCTGGAGAGATTAATGTTCTTCTGGTTGAACCTAATACAATGAGGTTCAGGAGGTGACATCATCCTGTCCCCAAGCAGCACACTGATTATGTAAGTCTATCTAAGAGATTTGATTCCTATAATAAAGTAGTAGTTAATTTAAAAAAATTGACATTCATAGCCCTGATGCTCAACGTCTCAAACTATAAACAGGCATCCAAACATGTAAATAAGATCACTTCCCCTAAAATCTGTAATCTGGAAGGCATGCCAAACCAAATGACTGACAATACTTAGTAATTTACATTGAAGAACTGCTGCAAGTACCAACTAAATATGATGCGCAGGAATTATTATACCACATATGTGCTGATATCCTGGTGGGAGGATATCCTCCTAGCTTGTGCCGGAAGGGTGAAAAGTTCTAGAAATGGGATAAGAAATCAAACTTTCTGCAGCAGAAATGCAGTGTTATTAATAACGCAACAGTGAACAATGTTGACAAACATCTGCAATTATTACAACAGTGGTTAGAAGGGAATCCATCCATCACAGATGCACATGTGGCCTCTACTTGATGGCATTCATAAAAGTCAGGCCTCTTTGAAGTGAAATTCCAATCAGCATGCTAACAGACATGAAAGTTACTGTGATACATCCCAGTCTACATTCTCTGAAAGTAGCAAACAAATAGAAAACCCAGTTGAGGAAGATGCAAGAAATAGTACACCAGACAAATCCGTATAAAGCAAATATATTTCAAGCATCGTATTCCAAGCAAAAGGAAACAGTAATAGTATAAAACCAAACTGTTTAATGTAGGTAACCACTTTCGCAACCTTTCCTGGTTGCATTATCAGACCAAATAACAAACCGAGACGCATTACATCCATATTCAAACATTTCTCATTTAAAAGTGGTTCAGTGGTTAGTATTCAGACATACCTAATTTAAAAACATGTTAAAATATTAGTACATTCAAGAATACATTAAGAATATTTAAAAATAAATAAATAACATCCCATACCAAAAAGCTGAGTAGCTATACAAACACGTTTAAGTGTGAAGACAATGTGCCTATTATAAAAATTAATGAATAGTAAGCAGTTATAATGTTAAATAAGGCCTCAGGCAACTTTCATACTGAGCTTCCTGCCTTTAAGTACAGGTTTCAATGATATATAGTCATTAAGTCCTGGTAATTTATGTGCAGCTAATGACATAATCCATCTTAATTCTCTTTGTTCTGTATTATTGGTTATATTTCCAAGCCTATTGGTCTCTATTATTGTATTAATAACCAGGAAGTTGAAATAATGACTATCACCCTTGAGCATCATGTGTTTAGCTATAGCACTATGTTCCTGTCTTTTTCTAAAGCAATAGTAGTGGTCTCAGATCCTTTCTCTAAGCCGTCTGTTGGTCTTGCCAACGTAGAATGCATCACAGCACATACATGAAGCTAAATATATCACATTTCTACTCTCACAATTCACTTTCACCTTGAACTTATACATTTTATGCTTTATAGGGCAGACAAAGTTGTTGCTAGTCTCAATAAATTGGCAGAAGGAGCAAGCATTGCATCTTCTTTTCCCTAAATCAAGCATAGGTTTATCCACATATCTATCTGTGTAACAAAGCATTTGTTTAAGAGAATTCTTATTCTTATATACAAACCTAGGCTTGTGATATGCCAATTACGGTCCAGAATATTTTTAATCAATCTAGTGTCAGTTGAATGCGTCATACACAAATTTAAATTAAACTTACTATGTCCCTTTCTATTGGAGGTCTTCTCCTTACTAGATGGACTTGAAAAATATGGTTTGCCTATACTATCTCATTTAATTACAGCTAACTCAGATGCTTTAATAATTTATCTCTGTCGATAGCCCCTTTTGGAAAAGTCATTTTCTAGGGACTTTTAATTCAAAGTCCTGATCTCTTACATGCAATCTGTAAGTACACGTATGGCTTGATTATTTAAGACATTTTTAAAAATGTGGGGTGGGTGCAAATCCTGTGTATTTAGCTATTTCTATAGCAGTCCTTTCTATATAACTTAGTACATATCTTACTAGTTATTTCATCTTTCAAAACCCGGATATCTAAGTCAATTTGAGTACATGAAGTGTTCATAGCAAATCTCAGAAAACTAGACCTACTATTCAGATATCCTAATAACTCTCTTAGTTTGCATTCACTCCCTCCCCATAAAATAAACAGATCATCTACAAAATGTCGGAAGAACAGAATATCATTCCTGAAAATATTATCAATCAACAGAAAATTCTGCTTCCATATAGCTAAACACATGATGCTCAAGGGCGATGGTCATTATTTCAACTTCTTGGTTATTTATACAATAATGGAGACCAATAGGCTTGGAAATATAACCAATAATACAGAACAAAGAGTATTAAGATGGATTATGTCATTAGCTGCACATAAATTACCAGGACTTAATGACTATATATCATTGAAACCTATACTTAAAGGCAGGAAGCTCAGGAAGAAAGTTGCCTGAGGCCTTATTTAACATTATAACTGCTTACTATTCATTAATTTTTATAATAGGCACATTGTCTTCACGCTTAAACGTGTTTGTATAGCTACTCAGCTTTCTGGTATGGGATGTTATTTATTTATTTTTAAATATTCTTAATGTATTCTTGAATGTACTAATATTTTCACGTTTTTAAATTAGGTATGTCTGAATACTAACCACTGATGGGCTGCTTTTAAATGAGAAATGTTTAAATATGGATGTAATGCTTCTCTGTTTGTTATTTGGTCTGAAGAAGCAACCAGGAAAGATTGCGAAAGTGCTTACCTACATTAAACAGTTTGGTTTTATACTATTACTGTTTCCTTTTGCTTGGAATATATCTGCCTTATTCTCTGAAAGTATTTTAGTTTTGTTTTTCCTTATACAAGTATGCTGTACACCTGAGCATTTCAGAAAGTAAGACCATCTTCTTTAACATATTTTTGTAACAGTAAATCCAATAAGTGCTGATGCGGAATAAATGCCCCTTCGTAAACAGCAAAAACAGAAATAACTAAGATCAGGAACAAAGGGAGCAAACCAAGGTGCCAAATCCAAAGTAACATACGTATTCCACTGAACGTGACTAAAGCAGCACACCAAAAGGCAGAAGTAGTAAAATTCAAACACGTTTAATTCATTCACTGGACAAACAGCTGAAGGGTAAGCGCTTTCGCTGGATGCTTCATCAGACCCAATTAGACAACAGTTAATCATGCTTAAATAGTAAAAATGGCGCTAACTCACACCAACCATTTAAAATGACAGTACATGACTAATAAAAACTGTAATATATAAACAGTATAAAATACATAGAGGCAACAGCAGCATCATAATCCACTAAGTTCTTATTGAGTGGAGAAGTTAAAAAACATTACATTCCATTGTATTGATCAACATTTATTTACAAAGCCTACGAGATTTCAAAAATGGTTTAACTGGAACCATTGAGTTCAGACCAGGAGAGATGTCCGATCTTAATCTCATGATCCAGATTGCCTCACGGGTTTCTGTATATGTACGTATGTCACCTCCCCTGGGTCCCTCATGGATCTGTTCAATCACCCTAAAACTAAATATATGTGACTCACCCCCTGCAATTACATGTTTAGCTAACGCACTCGTTTTATTACAGGTCCTGATGTTATATAGGTGCTCACGTATCCTATCTTTCAATAACCTATTCGTCTTTCCAACGTAGAATGCCTGGCACCCTTCACAGGTAGCCAGGTAGACTACATTTGAGGACAAACATGAGGCATGTACTTTAAATGTGAAGGTCTTATCAGAAGCTAAACTAAAGAAGGAGTGTTCCATGTTGATGTGACTACAGTAGTGGCACTGCTCACATCTGACTGTGCCATACCCAGAAGAGGATGGAATGTAAGAGTGCTCATTCGGATAGCACAAGAGTCTTTTCAGATTCTTTTTGTTTTTATATACAAAATGGGGACTGTCTCCAACTATATCTCTTATTGACGTGTCAACAGTTAGGATTCGCCAATGTGTCCTAACTATATCTTTAATCGTCCCCACATCATTAGTATAAAATATGGGGAATGTCAACTTCCTGTTTGAGATCATATTGGTCTCCATCTCCTGTCCTATTCCCTCAACATTAATTTGATCACTTCCAAAATATGGAATTGCACGATGCCTTCTAAGTGCAGATATATCCTTAATACCTTCAGAAATGTCACTATTTGAATAGCCACGTTCTAGAAGCCTATCACATAAATCATCTAACTCAGAATGAAAGCCCTGCTCCGTGGGATTATATCTCGATACACGTATTGCCTGTCCTTTTATGATATTATTATATACATAGCCTGGGTGCATGCTCGTCCTATGCAAGAGGACATTTTTATGACAAGATTTCCTAAAAACCCCAGTGTTGACTAACCCAGTAGGAAGCTTCTCAACAAAGATATCCAAAAATGAGATCTTAATAGATGAATATTCATACGTGAACTTTAGGTAATCAGTAATTGAATTCAATTTATAAATAAATGCCTCCAATTGATTTGACGTACCTGTCCATAAAAGGAACAGGTCGTCTACAAACCTCCTATAAAACGGAACAAACATCACAAATTCTTGTAACACGAACATGTGAGTATGCTCCCATTCTGCCATGAAGAGGTTGGCGTAGCTATTGGCACATGAAGTGCCCATAGCTACGCCATCCTTCTGAATATAATATTTCCCATCAAAATAAAATATGTTGGCTTCAAGGACTAACCTCAATAGCAACACCAGTAAATCAATACAGTCAATCTGTACTCTTGTTTCTCTTCTCAAATATCTCTCAAGCATGGATACACCTTCACTATTAGGGATGATGGTAAAAAGTGACTGAATGTCAAGAGTCACAAAATAGTAATCAATCACTGATGTATTATTTTTAAAAAAATCATTCAAATCCAATAGGAATTCTTTCGTATCCCGTAAAATATATTCATTGGAATCCACATATTGTCTAAGTTGTCTCTCTATAAATATGGAGATCGGCTCTGTGGTCCACCCTCTGCCTGCCACTATGGGTCTCAGTGGGGGATCATCTCTGACTTTATGGATTTTAGGTAGACCCTGTATAGCTGGAACAAGTGGATGTTCTACCTTAAAGAATTTTAACAAATCAGAGTCAATCAGTGCTCTCTCATATAAACTACCTAGTACTCTGAATATATTAGAATTTATTAAGTGAATCTCCTTGCTATCAATGCATCTATAAAATTTATTATCAGATAACATATTCACCATCCTATGATTGTAATGTACCTTATCCATGATCACTATCCCACCTCCCTTATCTGCAGGTCGTATTACTATCGAGTCATCTCTCACAAGGGAATTCAGAGCTCTACGTTGTTGGAAAGATAGATTATTCCTTTTGTTCCTTCTCTTGTTAATATTCATTTTAAACAAATCATCTTCTACTAGTCTACTGAATGCAGCTAACAGTGGGTGTACTGGAGGTAGAAAAGTACTAGGTCTCCTAAGGTGGCCAATGTTCGAAACAGTACTAAATCTCGTAGGCTTTGTAAATAAAGGTTGATCAATACAATGGAATGTAATGTTTTTTAATTTCTCCACTCAATAAGAACTTAGTGGATTATGATGCTGCTGTTGCCTTTATGTATTTTTTACTGTTTATATATTACAGTTTTTATTAGTCATGTACTGTTATTTTAAATGGTTGGTGTGAGTTAGCGCCATTTTTTACTATTTAAGCATGATTAATTGTTGTTTAATTGGGTCTGATGAAGCATCCAGCGAAAGCGCTTACCCTTCAGCTGTTTGTCCAGTGAATGAATTAAACGTGTTTGAATTTTAATACTTCTGCCTTTTGGTGTGCTGCTTTAGTTACGTTCAGAGGAATACGTATGTTACTTTGGATTTGGCACCTTGGTTTGCTCCCTTTGTTCCTGAACATATTTTTGTAGTTTGGACTTTCTGAATACAAGTTGAAAGTGGAAGTTAAATCATAAGAACCTTTTTCTCACTTATCTTTTTTGCACATTTTTCATATCTGTTGCTTCTTACCCTCTATATATGGCTTGAGAATTTTACTAGGGAAAATACTGGAAAAAATATTTTAATTTTCTGCCATCCTGCTTCAAACAAATTAAGAAATACAACAGATTTCATTTAGTTACCAAGTCTGGGGAAAAGATGTTATGTACTCAGCATAACATTCCATGTCCATTTTCATTCTTCCTCAACCTGTGTGTTCGGATCCAATCCTCAGATCTGACCTTTGCAATAGCTCATGGCAACCAAAACGCTCTCAAGCTCCTCCCTTACCTATAATACATCCTTCCAAAGTTACCTTAGATCTTGTTTGCTGATAGTGGTGTGTGTGTGTGTGTGTGTGTGTGTGTGTGTGTGTGTGTGTGTGTGTGTGTGTGTGTGTGTGTGTGTGAGACTATCTCTGGAGATCAGCATGGGGAAGTGGAAATCTAGTCCTACTCGCTCTTTTAGGAGTCCAAAAGTAGGGGTTGGAGCATGGGATGTTGACAAAAAAATGAAAATGGATAACACAGATGAAATAATGTTGTGAGTACGTAATGTCTTTATCTGATGTTGTCAATTTTCATTATATCATCAACCTGTGGGACAGAGTCCCCAGCTACCCTAGATCCTCAGTGGACTGAAGGAAGGATGTTTCTTAGCAATACTGAACCAAATTATGCTCTTCCCCAGGAGACCAAGCCCAATTTGTAATGAGTAACAAAGGTAAGGGGGTAGCCGAAGTTGTGACTGCACATATATCATCCATGGACGCTCTAGACAGAAACACTGATGAAGTTGCCATGGTTCTAGTTGAATGGGCTCGCAATGGTTTTGGTAAATTAATAGCCTGTTTCTTGTAAATGAATGAAATCCAATCTGTCCTCCATCTAGCAAATGTACTTTGGTCAATGCTTTGCCCAGTCTTACTTCTGAGAAAGAAATAAGAAAGAGTTGGTCAGATTTTCTGACATTTCTTGTTCTATGAGGGTAAAAATGTAATAGTCTGTGAACATCTAATAAATGCAGCAGGTAATCGCCTTTACTGGTAAATTTAGGAAAAAATACTGGTAAATTGTTGGATTGGTTAATATTGGTGTATGACACTATTTTGGGTAGAAAGGATAGGTTAGTATGTAATGTAACCCTGTCTTTGTGAAATATCAAATATGGTGGTTGTCACGATAAGGCTTGAATCTCTGAAATTCTTCTTGCAGAGGTTATGGCTACTAACAATATAGTTTTCCAAGAAAGGAACATGAGATCACATTTAGCTGCTGGTTCAAAAGGGGATTGTATGATTGGTTGCAGCACCAAACTCAGATCTCAAGGGGGAGTAGGGTCTTTATAAGGGGGTTTAGTAGAAGAGTTCCTTTCAGAAAGGCTTTACAGAGCTTGTGTGAAGCAACTGGAGAACCTTGAAATCCAATATGAAAACTGGAAACTGCAACTAACTGCACCTTGATTGTTGAAGAAGGTGCTCCTTCATTAAACAGTTGGGCTAAAAAAGTTAAGGATGCTATGGAGCAGAGCTGAAAAGGGGTCCAGATCATTTTGTAGTGCCCAGTAAACAAATCTCCTCCATTTACTGGAGTGTAGTTTACATGTAGATGGCTTATGAGAGGGCAAAAGTATGTGACAGACTGGACAAGATAGCTTAAATTGTGTGGCTATCAAAGGAATTGGAGAAGTCAAGCAGTTAGCCTGAGGTTTGGAATGTTTGGATGAATCATACCTGTCAGGTGAGACAGGAGTCGAGGCCAATATGGTGCAATGATGATTACTTTGTTCTTCAATCTGTTTGCATTCTGTAGAAATTTCCAGATTAATGGAGTCAGAGGAAGGGCATAAAGGAGACCAGGAAGTGAACTTTGAAGAAGAACATCCCTCGGTAATTCCCATCACGGGGGATCAGGGCAAAATAACTGCTGAATTTGTTGTTTAGGGAAGAGGTGAAAAGATCGCAGCAAGGCTGGCCTCATTTGTGGAATATCCTTTCCATCACTATCTGATTGAGGGACCACTTGTGAGGCATACGAATGCATCTGCTCAATTTGACTATCACATTGGACTTCCCCAGAATGTACATTGCTATGAGAAAGCAGTTGGATAAGATTGCCCATTGCCACACTCTGACCACTTCTTGACAGAAGGGGTAGCAACTGGTTCCTCCTTGTCTGCTGATATACCAGACTACAGACATGTTTGTTTGAACTGCAATCGTCCCCAAGCTCTAGAAAGCCTGCAACACTAGTAGCACTGCTCTCATCTCTAGGACATTGATATGCAAGTTGGCCTCTTTGGGTGACTAAGTGCCTTGGACTGTATTCCCCAGAAAATGCTCCCCTCACCCTAGCTGGGAAGTGTCCATGGTCACTGTGGCCATGTGCCGAAGGGGATGAATGAACAGCCTTGTTATAGCATAGGTTGGTGATTCTTATCTGGGTTGACAATGGTTGGTGCAAAATGAACCACTGTGCCGAAAGTAGCCACTACAAAATTCTCATGTGAAACCTGGCCAGCAGAACTAGAGTTATTGCGACCACCATGGAACCTAGAGCCTGAAGAACCAGTCATGATGAGACCTTCATATTGCAGGTTATTTTCCTGACTTGTGATCTGATAATTTCTACTCTTGAAATGGAAAGAGAAGCTATTGTTTTACTTTTGTTGAGATATGCACCTATGAATTCCAAACATTGTGTGGTCTCTATAGAAGGGATTTCTCAATTTACAATTATCCCCAGACTGGAACACATCTGGATAAGATTGTCTCTTACTTGTAGTAATTGATGCTTGGTTGCAGCAGACATGAGCCAGTCGTCCAAATATGGAAACATCCGGAACCTTGCAGTCTCAAGTGAGTTGCTACTACTGCCATGCACTTGGTGAACACTCTGGGGGCTGTAGTGAGACCAAAGGGCAGAGCACTAAAATGGTACCTTCTGGATCATCTATCCATCTTTATGTGGTAGTATGCATTCTGAAGGACTATAGAGCACATCCAGTTGTCCTTTTTCAAAAACGGAAGAATGGACTGAACCATGAAAATCCAGAACTTGCTGTGTCAAACTGATTTGTTTAGTTTGCTGAGATCCAAAATTGATCTCCAGTCCCCTGTCTTTTTTTGGTACTAAAAAGAACCTTGAGTAAGTTCCAGATTCTCTCCGGTCCAGGGGGACCCCCAGAAAAACTTTTTTTTTCTAGCAGCCTTTGTATCTGAATAGCTGCTTGTTCCCTCTGAGTGGAACATCAGGGATTTTTTTTGTAGTGGGGAGATGGAAGGGAGAAGGGTATAATGTATCCTCTGGAAATGATCCTCTACACCCATGTATCTGATGTTATTGCTAGCCAGGCTCTCTGGTACAGGGACACTTGACCCTTGATTGCCACTAGAGTATGTCAATCAGGTCTCCTTTCAGTAGCACTGAAAGGGTCTTCCAAAGAAAGTATCTCTGGACATTTGGTTTTGTGGCCTCATCTGCCATGCGGGCATCATCTACCATTCAAGTTTCCCCCTCTGCCTCTATGGGAACTACCTCCACATGTCTCTTGAAAAGGTCCTTAAGATTTTTTGAACCAAATCTTTCCATTACTTCTCTGATTCCTGGAAAAGGATCTCTGAGGAGTGGAACAACATATGCCCACAGCAGACATGATCTTTCCATCTTCACACCTGGATAAGGTACCTCTTACTGTTGGACCAAACAATGAAGGCCTATGAAAAGAACCATTGATGAAAGATGACTTGAAAGGCTCCACAAAATCACATAAGCACATCCAGGCATGCCTCCTGATAGAAATGACTAAACCTGCTGCTCGGGTCATTCTTTCGACTACATGAGAGACGAGCCTCATTGAAGAGTTTGAGGTGGATTATAGGGTGGCCAACTAAGAAGAGATTGATGCTTGAACTTCTTCAGATATGGATCCTGACAGGGTATCTGAAAGTTCCTTTATCAGATCCCTTTGCAATCTCGTAAAATGTATTAGATAGTTCAAGGAACTTAGTGCGAATGTCAATGAACCATAAACACGCTTCCCAAACCTATCCATCATTCAAGACTCCTTGTTAGGAGGATGGACAGAAGAACTTTCTTCAGCTTGCTCGTTCTTTGTGGCTACTGGTACACCTTTAGTCCAAAAATTGTTGATCATCTTGGGCTGTAATAATTTTATCTGGTATCCAGGGTATTGGTTCGATGGTGTCGATGACCTTCCATGCCTACTGAGAGATCAATTCCAGGAGCTCATTGGCAGGCGGGGTCACCGAGGTAGGTGGAAAAGTGCCAAAAGCTACCAGGTACACAGACTCCTCGGACAAAGGATTGTTGGGCTTCCAGTCACCTCTCTGCTTCAGGATTTCTAAGATGTCTGCAAAGGAGACATCATCACAAGGTGCCCTTGGGGACCCCTTCACCCTCATCCCAGGTCTTCGGTGAAAGATTCCTCAGTGGAGGTCAAGTACTTCCTCTTGCACATGCTTTTCTTAGGGACCTCCTCAACGGGATGTTCTGGGGAGGTATCAGAAGAGGTGGGGATATCCTGCTGGGAACCCTGGGGTTTTGGTATATGCTTTCCCTTTGGAAGACCAGAGTGAGAAGCTGTGGGCAGAGATGTCAAAAGTGAAGGTTGCAGATCTGAGGGGGTAGGTACTGTCTGAACTGCTAAAGCAGACATGGCTATCTCCAAAGCCTCAAAATGCTGAGCACCCCCCGAGAGCAATAGAGGTCATGCCTCTAGACAGTAGTCCCTCCCTGCCCAGAAAACAATCCTCCTGAGACTGAATCTGGGACAGAGTTGGTCCAAGCCGAAGCACTGAGGTGTAGATACAACTCCAACAATCTCAGAGTCGAGATCATCACCTCAGAGCCAACAAGGCCACAAGAGTTTTAAAAGATCTCTATTTCTGACTGAGCCAAAGAACTCAGAGCAAACATCAGATCCAAGGAGAGGGAAGTTCTCAGATCTGATGCAGACAACACAAGATGGTTCAGATTCAATGACTGATGCTTCAAGAAAAGCCAGAGGAGGAGGAGGAAGTGGCAGGATAGCAGATGCAAGGAACTCCTGACCCGAAGGAGTAGGAGCCAAGGGAACTCCTGACCCAAAGGGGTAGGAGCCAAGGGAACCCCTGACATACCCTGCGCCCAGAGTGTCTTCTTCAGTGAAGCTTCTAGAAGAGCAAGTGGACAAGCCTGAGAGTGACTTTGGTCTCTCCAAAAATTGGGAAGCGATTCTGAATGGGACCGGGTCAATTGAAGGGGAGCATTGATTCCTCTCAGAAGGTATTGTGGAGCTGGTGATACACTTCCTACCAGATCCCAAAGTATTGGCTCAAGGAGTTCTTTCCCTTAAAGCATGAAGGATCTGAGGAAATAGACGGATCCAAAGGTCTATGTTTTTTGGCTTTCAGATCCAATGAAGGAGTTGGATGCAGTATCTTAGCCTTTTTAGCAGTCAGACCTGATTTAGAGGTTAGAACCGACATAGTTCTTTTTCTTCTTTTGGCAGACACTGTCAAGGAAGATAATGATTCAGGGCTAGCCTGTCTAGATTTGCCTTTTTAAAATTTTTATACAGAAGAAGCTCCAGAAATTGCCTCACCAAAGGAGGAGGGCAACAGACCTTTAAGTTTCATTTTGTTTTGAGTGACAAATTGCACAGTCCTCCTGAAGATGCAGAGAACTGAGACAATAAAAACAGAGCATATGTGAGTCACTAACAGGTACTTTGTGCCTGCATTTGGCACATTTTTTGAAGTCAGCTGGCTTATCTTTATATTTTTCTTTTTCAGCCATCACTAGTAAACAGGAAGAAAAGGTTGTAAAGAGAAGGCAGGACAACTACTACTAATTTTTTTTTTTTATATGAAACAACAGTAAAAAAAAAAGTAGTTACTGACAATGGTAAAAAAGAATACACAAAGTTTAGACGAGAAAGAGACTAACAATAATATGAAAGATATGGAAGGGTAAGTACAAAGTAAGTAAAAGGGGATTTAAAGTAGATGTTAGACAGTCGCTAGGTTAGGGATAGATAAACGAGCAAAAAGAGAATCTAAAGAATTTTTAGAATTTTTTAAAAGAATATATTGAAAATATCACTTAACTGCCCAAGAGCTACCGGTGAACGTCTTTTGGGAAAGAGGCAAACGAGATCCGAGGTAACTTGAGAAAGGTGCATTATGGGTATGGGAGGAGCTTTTGTTTTTTGAATGTTAACGCTGACTAAGCGCTTGTGCACGCTACTTGTAGCGACTGTTGTCTGAAATTGTTTGGCATTTGAAGCGTACTTTACCTACCAAAGCTCCTTATTATCTTCGCAATTGTTTTTGCTGTGCTTTCACTTTGAACGCCACTGCTACCTGAGCGTTTGTTCATCGCTACTTGCAACGCATATTTATTTTGAAATTATATCTACTTGCAACGCATATTTATTTTGAAATTATGTCTACTTGCAATGAATACCTATCTTGAAATTATGTTTCCTTATGCTCTCACCTTTTTTAGACAAGCTAATAGTGTTTCATTGTATATGTTAACATCTAATGAGCATTGATTTAAGAATAGGCTGTTAAAGGACGTTTTTGGAACATAGATATTGACTTCCATGTTATTCAAACGGCTGAGCCTTCCCTGATTACCCATACTGCATAATTAGCGTGGTCAATGTGCAACGAAACCTGCTCGACTATACCTAGTTCCTAATGAGTTGCTTTCTTATGAGCTCCTCTTACAATGCTTAAGTCATAATTTAACTCAGTTTATTTAGGCTAAATATCACTGACAGAATATTGTGATTTTAATCCCTTAGCTAGTATTCATTTAGTTTCACGGAACGCTACATTGTATTGCTCAGCTGTCTGGAACAGCTCTCCTCTGTGTATTATTATACTTTGCTTCAAAGTCTAGCTAGCATAATCCTCAAGTATATAACAGCCAACAGCATAACTTAATACAAAATACTTCCTTACTGTGGCATAACATGCAAGGTATCTATGTTCTAACTGCTCATTTCCTTAAGTTATAGAAACTTGTGAGTGCTGTTTTGTATAACTAATTATTATGTTAACATATGTAACTGTTTTTTTCCGAGAGAATTGATGACTGTGGAATGTTAATTATGCTTGTAATACTAATTTTCCTCCTGTTGTAGACTAATTTATATTAGTCTGTTAGTACCATAAAGTACTGTTGTTTAAGGTGTTCATACAAGTAAACTGTGTCTGTATAACTCTTTTCCCTACTCTCCATATTGCATCTCTAAGCATTCAATCTTCTCTCTCTCTATATATATATATATATATTACCAGCACTGTGATCCAGTTTGTCCCTGCAACAGTTACCTACTTTGTCCCTTCAGGAAGCCTCTGAACATTAGGGCAACTAAAGAAACCACCTAACATCTCCCTGAAAGCACTGACCTTTGAAAAGGCATTGAAAGTATGTATTGACACTGACTCTGAGGAGTTACATGTAAAGCAACTACTTCTAAATAATGTTCTAATTTTGCTAGTCTAGGCAAACTATTCAGGCAGGCTAGCCAGCAGCCTACCCCCCCCCCCCTTTTCACAGCTTTCAACTTTTTCCTCTAATATTCTTACCCCCTTGCATTATCTGATTCTTCTCATTCGCAATTTAATCCCCCGTACCCAACCTAGACAAGACCATTGCTATACTACAAATGGCCACCAGGTGGCACCTCATGAATTAACTCTCTATAAAGAAAGCTTTCTGATCTCTAATTTCCTACCCCATTTCTGTAACCTTTCTAATATACTAGCTTCTGCTCCGTAATTTCCTACATCATTTCTGTAAGCTTTCTGTAACCTGACCCCCAGTCACGCTGTTCTTAGTCTCTTGATACACTTATCTATCATCTTTTCTTCTTTCCCCAAGGCATCCTGCTATCAGCGTCCTCTACTCTTACATCCTGCCTCTCTTCCTTCCTACCTCTGAATATTGTCCACCTTTCTCCCACCATCAGACTTACCTGTTGGTTTGCTCTCACTTTACTGATTGTCTTCCTCCACATTCTGCTCTCTTGTCTCTACCTGCTCCGTTCGCCCTGCGGGCTCACTCCGCACCCCTACCCTACCCCCAATTCCCACCCACCCCCACTACATCTACCTATGTACCCACTAAGCCACACCTACTTCCTCCTAAACTATCATACCCCTCCCCTTCCTCTTCCCATCCCCTCCCACCTTCTCTCCATACTCACATGACAACTTCCCCTCATCCTTCTCGAAACAATTACAAACCTTACCAACACCACAACATGTTTCTAAAATATTCATCCCTCCCAATTCAACTGTTACTCCTTCTAAGTCTCACCTATATTTACTTTCTTACCCAACCTACTCTCATCAACCACTCTACTCACTTACACACAACCTTTCATCTCCACACATCAAAATCCTGCTATAATAACCAAATCTCTCCTTACCTTTATCCCCTCAACAACAACCTATGTTTTCACTACAAACTAATCCTTCCTCATAAAACCATCTCACCCGCTCTATTCCCCATATCTCCCTCTAATCTTTCTACTTACTACACTCAAACAAAACAACCCAAACACCTCTACTACCTAACTCAACTTCTAACTGCCATACTTTTATCTGGCGATATACACCCTAACCCAGGTCCAAATCACTCCTCCTCAAATTCTAAATCTATCCTATTCGCATCTCTTAACGCACAAAGCTTAGCAAACAAAATCCCTAACCTTCATGCATGGGTACTCCATAACAAACCTGACATCCTAGCCATTTCTGAAACCTGGCTAAAACCCCACATAAAGGATCCCGAGATATTACCACCAAACTACTCAATCATTAGATCAGACAGAACCCACAAAAAGGGTGGTGGAGTAGCTCTACTCTACTCATCCTGCCTATGCTTAACACCTTATAACAAAGTCATTCCCCAGTTTTCTAATGCAGAACTAAAATTAGCTCATCTCCAGCTGAATAAACACAAATTTATATGTATAGCCTCTCTCTATATTCCCCCTGGAGATAATATCCCAATACTTGAAAACATCCTCTCCTGGCTATCAACTAACATCTGTAATGAAACTATAATCATGGGAGATACCAATATTAATTGGTCCTCCATACAGTCACCTACACACCCCTCAACATCAACCTTTGCAACTATTCTCAACTAATCAACTCAATAACTAGGCCATCCAAAGACTTCTCAATTGGCAACATCTTAGACTGGATTCTAGTCTCCCATCCCCATAACCACCCTGACAGTGGAACACTGCCTGACCCCCTCAGTGATCATCTTCCCATCTTCACTAGATGTCTTCCGACTCCCTTACAAGTTACTCATAACTACATAACTACCAGATGCCATGAAAACTTTAACCCTGAAGCTTTCTCCAGCACCCTTAAATCTATTAATTGGATTCCCTTAAAAACCCTACCACTTGAAAATGCAGTAACTCACTTTAATACTATCTTCCTAAACATTCTAAATAATCATGCTCCCTTAATAACCAAAAGAATAAAAAGGAAAGCCACCCCCTGGTTAACAAAAAATACACTTACTACCATGCGACTTAGAGATAAAACATGGGCACAATACAAGCAAAACAAATCTACATCTAACCTCAATAAATACAAAACTATTCGTAACTTAGTAAAAAGACTTATCTCAATAGACCGCCAAAACTACTTTATCCAACTTCAAAACAATCATAAAACTAACCCACAAAAATTCTGGGCAGGTATAAATTCACTCTTAAAACCTGGCACTATAGAAAACCCAAACCCCAGCCCAGATTTACAAGACATAGCTCTTGCTAATCAATTCAATTCTTTCTTCATAGACTATTTCCAAACTTGCTTCTTCTTTTACACATAACAATGCAACTCCTACCCCCTCTACTCACAACCAACCTCCCCCTACAACTCCTTTCTCTCATTCACCCCACCTCATAACCAACCTCCCCCTCCAACTCCTTTCTCTCATTCACCCCCACCTCACCTCCTCCCATTTTTGATTAAACCTACTCCAACTTCTACTATAAGAAAACTCCTACAGAAATTAAAACCATGCACCAATGCCCCTGACAACATTCCCTCATACTACCTCAGTATAGCTGCTGATGCCATTGCCCTCCCTATCAGTATCCTCATCAATCGCTCTATCCAAGAAGGTTTAGTCCCTGAAACTTGGAAAAAAGCTTACATCATCCCTCTACACAAAGGTGGAAATAATACTAACATCTCCAATTTCCGTCCCATAGCCATCCTCTCACCCATTTCTAAAGTCCTAGAGAAATGTATCCACCTTCAACTCCTTCCCCATCTCTTGGACAACAATCTACTAACCCCTACCCAACACGGATTCAGACCCCATCATAGCACTATGACAGCCCTCCTATCCTTCCTTGAAACTGTGAATAAAGCTAGAGATTCTGGACTCATTGTATCTACCATTCTTCTTGATATTTCTAAGGCCTTTGATACTATCTCCCATAACCTACTTCTTACTAAACTATCTAATCTAAACCTTTCTCTCTCTTCACTCAACTGGTTTAACAGCTATCTCTCCAATAGACAACAAGCAGTCAAGTGGAAAAAAGCTACCTCTTCCTTTCTAAATACCCCAACAGGTGTCCCACAAGGTTCCATTCTGGGCCCCCTTCTCTTTAATATTTTCATTAATGACTTTTTCCACACTATCCATCAGGCTAATATTATTCAATATGCAGATGATTCCACAATCATCTGGGCTGCCTCATCCATCCCAACTCTTTTAAAGCTAACCCAAGATGCCTTCTCCACCACTGAAAATTGGATGAAAGACAACCATCTAGCTCTTAATGCTGCTAAAACCAAACTCATGATATTTACTCCTTCAAAAACTACTAACATCGATCATAAATCATTCTCCATCTCCAGCCAAAATAACATCCTCCTTGAGCTTGTATCAGAAACCAAACTATTAGGAGTCCAAATTGATGACAAGCTTAAATTCAATTCCCATCTACTACAAAACATAAATAAAACCCACCAAAAACTTGGCATGCTCTACCGTCATAATCGATTCCTCAGCTCAGCTACTAAGATTACTCTCTCTACTACATTTCTCCTACCCTCCCTTCTCTATGGGGCACCTCTTCTTACTAACCTACAATCCTCCCTCAAAGCCAAACTATCCTCTTGTTACAATAAAATTGCCAATTTCACCACTTGTAACAAATCATCAACCCACCACTGTGAACCACTCCACAAACTGAACTGGTTAGAACTACCCAACTACCTCTCTTACACCCAACTCACATATGCTCACAAACTGATTTTCCAGCCATCCCTCTGCCCTGCACTCTCGTCTGCCTTTAAAATGCACCACACTCAACGACATCTAAGATCAAACAATCAAAACCTCATAGAAATTCACAGACCCCTCCACCCTCCTGGACAAAACCTCCTGTCCTTCTCACTAGCACGCTTATGGAACTCCCTTCCTCCCTCCATTCGTACCATTACAAGCCTCCAATCCTTTAAAAAATCACTCCACTCTCATCTAACCTCCACATGGGAGTGCTCCTGCTCTCATCCCTCATAACCTACTCTTTACTCTAGTACTTTTTCTCTTCTTTCACTCTAAACACCAGGTAGCATTACTCATGGGCTACCAGTATACTGCTCTCACCCCTCATAACCTACTCTTTACACTAATACTTTTCTCTTCTGTCACTCAAAATCCCAGGTAGCATTACACATTGGCTACCAGAATACTAACTAACTCTCCTCAAAAAAATATATATATATATTGTTGCTCTTATAACCTGTGCTTTTAGCTCTCTCTACATGTTTAATTACATAAACTGTACAATGTTTAACCCCATGTAATGTATATGTATATCCTCATCTTTGTGTAATCTGTATGTGGAGCTTTTCTCCCCAGGACTCCATTGAAAACGGATTCTTCGAGCCCAATGGACTATCCTGGTTAAACAAATGCAAATAAATAAATAAATAAATTGAGAGTTTTTGGTTGCCATGAGCTATTGCAACGGCCAAGTTGGATAGTTTTAAATACGATATTGATTTTTGAGAAATTTTTAGTAGGATACTTCTACTTGAACAAATGCTCTACAGACAGTCTACTGACTGCAGAAAGTTCAAAAATCAACTAAAGAGTGACAATTTGCAAACAACTTCTATTTAAGATGGAAATACAAACATAAAAACTGACTTGCAAATTAGATAAAGTACAGTTGTGTACCTACCAAAAATGTAGATGTTCGAGTGTATTCACTGTTGCAGTCATTACACTTGGGTTATCCTGCTGGCAGGCGACCCGCAGTCAGCCCGAGTTCCAAAGTCTAGGTCCAGCGTCGGTTGCTGTCGCTTCTTCCCTGACGTCAGTGCGCCAGGGGTATAAAAGATGCAACCGACACCATTTTCTTCAGTTTTTCTTGCCCCAGATGTCAGGTGCCCCCAAAAAAGGAAAGGCTGGAAAAAATTATGTCAAAAAACATGCATGTACCAAAATAACATTTCCTTTATCTACAAGCAAATACTAGGTTGTAGAGAGTTGAGAAGTACAAAAAGGACCCAGCAAAGAGAAAGGGGGATGGTGGGTGGGTAACCTGGACTGCAACAGTGAATACACTCGAACATCTACATTTATGGTAGGTACACAACTGTACTATGTTCATCGTGTTTCACTGTTGCAGTCATTACACTTGGGTTGAATCCCAAAGCTGAGGTTGGGTGGCTGGGCCTAAATAGGATTAGGAGAGGCTACCAGGCCCTGCAGAACTGCAGTGGCAAAGCCTGCTCTGGATTTAGAGTAGAGAGGTAAGCGGTAGTGCTTAGTGAAAGTGTGCACTGAACTCCAGGTTGCAGCTTCTAAAATGTCTTTGGTTGGTACTGCTCTGAGAAAGGCTGCTGAAGTGGCTGCTGTTCTGGTAGAATGTGGCCTTATGCCCTTAGGCACTGATTTGCCATGTTGTGCATAGCAGAAGTGAATGCAGTGTCCTATCCATTTTGAAATTGTTTGCTTTGAGATAGGCTTTCCTTGTGATCCTGCAGCATAAGCTACAAACAGTTGCTCAGTTTTTCTGCAAGCTTTTGTTTTGTCCAAGTAGAATCATAGCTGTCTGTGTATATCCAAAGTGTGCAGAAGTCTCTCCCCTTTATTCTGGGGATTTAGATAGAAAGTTGGCAAATGAATGGTTTGGTTAAGAGCCACACTGGAAACCACCTTTGGCATAAATGTTAGGTTCGTCCTTAGAGAGAACCTGTCCTGATGAAAAATTATGAAAGGTTCCACTGCCATTAATGCCTGTAACTCTGAGACTCTTCTTGCTGAAGTTATTGCTAGGAGCAGAGCAGTTTTCCATGATAAGAATTTTATATCAGCTGTGTTGGCTGGCTCAAAAGGAGGCAGTGTGAGCTTTTCTAATACAAAATTGAGGTCCCAAGTAGGTATTGGTTAACTCCTTGGGGGTCTAATGTTTCTTGCCCCTCTGAGGTACTGCCTTAGCGGATGCGAAAAAATAGGAGGTTCCGTATTGTAATGAGCTGAAATGGCAGAAGCATGGATTTTAATAGATGAAAAGGATAGGCCTTTGTCCAGCATCTTAGTTAGGTATTGTAAAATCTGAGGTATATTTGGAACAAGCGGTTCGAGTCCTTGTGCCTGGTTCCAAGCACAGAATCTCTTCCATTTTTCTGCATAAGATTTCCTAGTGCTGGGCCTCTTGGCTTCTAAAATGACATCCATAACAGCTTTAGAGAGAGGAGTGGTCTAAGTGGCTAAATTATCTGCCATGCAGCCAGCTTTAAGGTTCTGAGTTGACTGTGTAGAATCTGATTGTTTTGTTGAGTCAGAAGATGAGGAATTTGAGGTAAAGGCCAGGCTGGGCCTCGAGACAAGCTCTTTAGGACTGGGTACCAGTGCTGGCGTTGCCAGTCTGGGTCAATCAGGATCATTTTTGGCTTCTCTTGTCTGACTTTTAGGAGTACCTTGGAAAGAAGAGGCAGTGGAGGGAAGGCATAAACTGTCAGGGTTTTCCAGCTGAATGAAAGAGCATCCACTTTCCATGCTTGTGAGTGATAAGTTCTTGTGCAGAATTTCTGTAGTTGGCAGTTGTGAGGGGAGGCAAAAAGATCTATGTCCGGGCGTCCCCATTTCCTTGTTATCATGCTGAAGACCTGTGGATTTAGTCTCCATTCGTGCAGATCCATGAGATTTCTGCTTAGTTCGTCTTCCAGTGTATTTTTCTTTTCTGGCAGGAATTGGGCCTGCAGATGTACTTGATAGGTCAGTGCTGTGCTCCACAGAGTCATGGCTTGCCTGCAGAGGGGGTAGGAATGTGTGCCCCCTTGCTTGTTTATGTATCACATAACTGTGGTGTTGTCCGTCTTTAGTAATAGTTGTCCTGGATGTAGTAGATCCTTGAAGGCTGTCAGGGCATTCTGTACAGCTAGCATCTCTTTTTGATTGATGTGAAGATGCCTTTGTTCCTTGGGGCATGTGCCCTGAATACATTTTACTGCCATATGTGCCCCCCAGGCATAATCCGATGCATCCGTTGTTATTGTTTGCCTGGCATTGGGTAAGGTGAAGGGCTGTCCCTTGTTGTGGTGACAGGCCCTGGACCACCATCGAAACTCCTGTTGTGGACAGGGAATTATAGTCACTATTGTTTCCAGGCTGTGGCAATGCTGAGTCCAAACACTTTTTAGATACCATTGTAGTTTCCTCATATGCAGTCTTGCATATGGAATGAGTAGAATGCAGGAAGACATGAAGCCCAGGGCCTGCAGAATTTTTCTTGCAGGGAGTTGGGTCTTTGTTGCCATCATTTGAAAGTAATGAGTCAGTTGCCTTTGTTTGTCTGGCGTGAGATAAGCCATCTGGGCAGTTGTATTTAAGCTTGTACCCAGGAATATTATCTCTTGAGAGGGAACTAGTTTTGATTTCTTTTCATTTACTGTGCACCCTAGGCAAATTAATAATCTTTTTACAAATGCCAGATGCTTTAGTAGAATGTCCTTGCTCTCTGTTGAATAGGGAAGTAGTCCAAGTAGGGATATATTTGAATTCCTCTTTGTCTGCAAAATGCAATTACCGGTGCCAGGCATTTTGTGAAGACCCTGGGCGCAGTAGATAAGCCAAAGGGCAGTGCAGAGAATTGGTATTGCACTGAGCCAGCTATGAATCTGAGGTATCTTCTGCAAGATTGTCTGATTGGGACATGCAAGTATGCCTCTTTGAGGTCCAAAGTAACTAGCCAAGCCTTCTTGCCCAGCATGGGTAGAAGTTGCTGCAGTGTTAACATTTTGAATTTTGGGACATCCAGGAAAGTATTTAGGATTGACAAGTCCAGTATTGGTCTCCAGGCTTTGTCCTTTCTGGGAACCAGGAAGAGTCTTGAGTAAAATCCTTGTCCCTGTTCTTGCTGTGGTACTCTTTGAATAGCTCCCATGTCCATGAGAGCAGCAATTTCCTTTTGTGCCTCTGCCCATTGGTTTTGTGGCAGGTCCGGCATACCTTTTGATTCTGGAAAAGTGGTAAAGTGGAACCTGTAACCCTGAGAAACTATATTCAGTACCCATTTGTCCTGGGTGATTATGTGCCAATTTTGTGCGAAAAGTGCTAGCTTTCCCCCTAGGGGTGCTGCCAAAAGGTAAGTGCTTGGCTTTTGTAGGGGAAGGTCATTGGGACTGTTTCCTATAAGGTTGTGATTTGTCTTCTCCTCCTTTGGGGGCAGAAGCACCCCATTGTTTAGGTCTGTAGGAGCCTTGTGGCTGAGATCTGCCTCTTGGACGTCTGTATCTCCCTCTTTGTGGCCTGTCTGACACCTGAAAGGACCAATTTTTTGAAGGCCAGTTTCTACTAAACCTACGTGGTTGAACCTGTAAGAAATCCTTTACTGTCTGCATAGATTTTGCTTTATCCTCCATTTTCTTTAACACCTCTTCTGCCTTAACACCAAACAAAATATCATGCTGTAATGGAGCATCCAATAATTTTACTTTAACATGTTCAGCTAAACTTTGTTCTTTCAACCAAGCATGCCTTCGAATGACAGAGCCTGTAACTGCAGCTCTGCAAGAAGCCTCTAATGAATCAAAACCACATTGCAGAGTATGCTTTCCCACTTGTTCAGCTGCATGCAATAATCCCTGCATTTCCTTATTGTCAGGATTCTCTGAATTTGTAAGCATTTTCTGTTTTAACAAAGACATGAAGTACTGTTGATATTTAAGCATGTGAAACTGGCAGTTTAAAGCCCTTACAGCTAAAGTAGCAGAAGTGCAAACTTTCTTCCCCCATCTATCCAGAGCTCTAGAATCCCTATCAGAGGGAACAGGGTTTTTAGCAGTGGAAGCCTTAACCCCTATGGGACCCTGAGAAATTATTTCAGGGTCAGCAGCAGGGTTTTTGTAAAGAAATTTATGAGAGTCAGGGACCCTGTAATACCTGTCTGGCTTGACTGGCACGGGGGTAAAGAATCAGGAGACAGACTGGATTCAGAGAAAACATCATCAACTATATCAAGCACAGGGGGAATAGCCAGGGGCCTGTGTTGAGGCAGTAACAGAAAATCTCTGAGCCTTTTCTTGGATTCTGAATAATCCTGGCTCTCCCAGTGGAAATGTTCCCTCATGGTGTGCAGAGTTTCCCCAAAAGAGTAATCCTCAGGTGGAGAGGCTGAAGGTATAGATTCTTCAGCATCAGAGTCCTCATAGGGAGGAAGAGAATATCCCTGTTCTGAAGAGGAAGCAGAGGAAATAGAAACCTGGTCAGAGGAATCAAAGTCAGTGTCTTACCTAGGCCTTTTATCAGGAGGGGGATGGGAACCCCTGATCAAAGTAATTAAGTCTTCGGCCATTTTAAGCATCTGTTACTCTGGCATGGTTGACTGTCCAGGAGAATGCTGTACGTGTTTCTTTGTCTTTAATGGTGTCCTTGACTGTACTTTGGCTGCTGCAGAGGATTTAATAGTAAGCTGTGAAGGTCTGAAAACACCCTCAGAAGCCGATGCCTGCTCAGCGGCTCCGGACCCATCTGAGGGAATATTTTCCGTAGGCCCAATACCTTGAGTATCCAGAGGCCTAGTTGTCTCCACGTGGGAATCGGATACGGCCTGTGGCTCTGAGGTAGCGGGTGTCAGGGGCTGCGAAAGCGCCTCATTGAGAACCGGTGAACCGGCAACTGGCCTAGAAGAGGCTTCGTCATCGGTTTTGGACCTAAGATGCCTGTCCTTTTCCTTGTCTTTGCATTTTTTTATGAATTCCGGTCGTCGGTTGTTCCGACGGCATTATATAGTTAAACATTCACCAAAGTAATGAAATGCAAAATCAAACCGACATTTAATAGTGCGTTTGTTGAATCTAGCACAAAACCGACAACTAGTAACGTCGTGGTCAGGGCCTAGGCAAGGAATACAGTAGGAGTGAAAGTCCTTATGAGGTATTTGCTTCCCACAAGAAATACAATTGTTAACTTTTACTGACATCAGTCTGGAGCAAGAAAAAGTTTCCCCAACGGGGTACTTAGCTTTATTGAAGACTTCGGTTCTGAAACTCTATTTCGAAAATCTCAGGAGTTGGCCGACCGGCACTTGCGAACTGCTTCTGCTTCGGACACCGCGCAGCAAGAAAGACTGAAGAAAATGGCGTCGGTTGCATCTTTTATACCCCTGGTGCACTGACGTCAGGGAAGAAGCGACAGCAACCGACGCCGGACCTAGACTTTGGAACTCAGGCTGACTGCGGGTCGCCTGCCAGCAGGATAACCCAAGTGTAATGACTGCAACAGTGAAACACGATGAACATCCACCTGATACTCCAGAGTAACAAAGACAGGACAAGCAAATTCTCAAAAATGAGTTGAAATGACATTTATCTTCCACAGTCTCTCACTATACTTACAATAATTTCACTATAAAACAATTTTATTTCTCTTTTTAAAGAGGGACCATCATTAAATGGAAGTATCAGGTTTTGTATAACATATATATATATATATATATATATATATATATATATATATGCAAACACACACACACACACATATATATATATATATATGTATATATATATATGTATATATATATATATATATATATATATATATATATATATATATATATACTGGGCTATGATGAAAAAATGTGCAAAACTGACACAGAGCGAAATGTTGAGTTTACTGGTTAACTGTGTGGTAGCTAGAATGATGAATGAGCAAAAAGTGTAAACACTGAGGTCACTGTGGATGAGTAGAAGACATAGTTGAGTACAGTGGGTGCTGTGTGAACTGTAAAAGATTAATATTAAATTGAATAAGTTGCAGGAATTATTGGTGCGTGAGGAAAACAATAATGGCAATACATTTTAAATACAAGCTAAGGATATTATGAACTGTTAGCAAAGACTCAAATGTGTGAATGTTTCCAAACTATAAGTGGAAAAGGCAGGATACAAGCTGACTGAATTGGAAGACAAGGCATAAAGGGAAAAATCTCTAATTGGAGTACTTGAGGGAGTCAAAACACAAAACTGTGTTGACTATATGAAAGAAAAATTGATAATTCTTTTTTTTCCCCCGTTGGTAGTCTGGCAATGAAAAAAGTCAGCTGCCATTGCTAGCTTTAGCATTGACATTGGAATAATATGGATTCAAAGCTTAACCCAAATATTATTGGTTTAGGCAGGAAAACGTTTTGTCTTAACTGTGGTAGCCACAGAAAAAGTGCAAGGCCAATGAAATAAAAGTGTTTTTCACCAGGAATAAGTGGTGCAAAACACAAGTAGCATGACTTTTTGATATCATAAGAATGTCACTTAAAGAATTTGAAACTTCAATTAACATATCCAGGTCTTCTGAAAAATCTTTCTAAAGGAATGACACTGTCTTTAGACCTTCAGGTAATGATAAACAAAGTAAATGATACTCAAGTGGGAGAAAATAAATGAAAGTCGTAAAGAGTTTTTATGGACTACTTTTGAGACCTAAATGATATTAAAACTATGAAGGTGTAACTGAGTAAGATTCATCTCTTCAGTGATCTCAGGACTGGGTTTTATGCAGGATGACATGACCTACATGAACACTGCAGATCGCTCATGAAACTAAACCATGGGATTAGGTTTATGGAAGGTCATTTGTGCAGCATGATGATAAATGAAACTGATATTTTTTATATTTTATGTTACAGGAGGAGTCAAGTTACCATGTTTTCATGCTATTTGATTAGGATAACATATATGACAATAGGACTTTCCTGTCGACTTGGGATAATACCTGGCTGCTCTCTGCTCCTGGCCCTGCGTCTACCTCTGTGATACTCTACTGTTCCCAGGCTTCTAGTGCTAGTCAGCAGGAAGCTAGGAAGCTAGGAACCCTCTCCAAATATCGGCGGGTCACCTCACTGCTTAATACTTCTACAATCCCTTCTCAAGGAAAACAGAAAAATACTCTACTCTTCCCAGGCTTCTAGTGCTAGTCAGCAGGAAGCTAGGAACCCTCTAAGCTGGGACAGCCAGTAGCCAGTGCTTTCCCCTTCTACATAACCTTTCACTAATCTCTTCCCTCCCACCTGAATAGACCCCCTTTTTTTCTTTTCCTTCTCATTCCCATGTTCTAATCTCTAATCTTCCATTGTTACTACCTCACAATCTAATTAGCTACACTAGACTTGATCACTAGGTGGCACCCTAATTCCAGACTTTCTCTTCTCTTACCCACTTTTTTCTTACATCACCCTCTTACCCCATTTCTTATATCCAATACTCTCTGAAGTGCTATTAGCTGTCTCTCTTCCTAATTAATTCTATTTTACTGTCCACTGATACCTCCTCCATCCTGTCTCCATTTCTCTTCCCTTCCTTCCTACCCCTGCCCATATATAGTCTACTGACACTTTCTAGGCCCTATTTCTTTTCCTTTCTATCACTAGAACTAGCCTAGCTGATTGTTTTTTTCATTAACTGTTTCTGTATTCTGTTGCTACCTGCTCCGTTCGCCCTGTGGGCTCACTCCGCTCCCCACCCTACCCCCAATTCCCACCCACCCCAGGGGTCCTACCTTTATACTTCCTAAACCACACCTCTTCCTGTTCCTGTGACTCTTCAACCACACCCCTTCCTCTTTCCATTACCTTCTAACCACACCTCTTATCTCTCACCTGTACTCTCTAATTATCCCCTGTGATATCACTTATTCTCTTCTTAACTCTCCTCTTTTCCTTTCTATCCTAATAACTCCCCTATTACCTCACTCCTCTAATTTCTATCCTCTCATTACTCTCCTCCTATCACATCTTACTCTAATCACTCTCAAATCTCCACCTAATATATTATTATTCATCTACCAAGAAAGTACAGATATCTATCCTTATAATGAAAACTCTACCCATCCCATGCTATATCACATGCCTAGTCACTCTCTCACTACTACCTCCTTTAATCCTTACACATCTTATCACCTCAATTGAGAATCCACTTGACCCAAACCTAAACTATCCAAAAAAGTAACCACCTCTACATACACACCTGTACTTCATAGTCATGCTAATATTACATCCTCATCTAATTACACACTTCCAAAATATCATAGAACTCTACATACAAAGTTTAACAATTCAACTGCCAAAAAATGTCTATCTCTATACAGTAGGTTCAAAACCCTATACTATCTAAGCCTACTACTCTTTGCAAAGGATGGTGATATTCACCCTAACCCAGGCCCCCCAACAACTCCCATCTCTCTCCTCAACCCCAAAGAATCACCTTCTCAAGCCCTTTCTAGACCATCTAACTCACTTTTAATTGCTCATCTTAATATACGCAGTATAAATAACAAAGTAACTAACTCCAAGCTCTAACAGAAATATATTCCTTTGATATTCTCTGTTTAACAGAAACCTGGCTAAAACCTTCAACCAAAGATAATCAAATCATCCCACCTGGTTATAATATCCTGAGACTAGACTGTATTTCCAAGAAAGGTGGAGGGGTAGCTATCCTTTATAAACCTAGCTTACAATTAACTACTCATAACTGCAAACCACCTATAGACTCTAATGCTGAAATCCTAATCTCCAAACTTCTTCTTAACAATTCCAAATCCATCTATGTCATTTGTATATATCTACCTCCAGGAAATAACATAGCTACCATGGAAAATATACTCTGCTGGTTTTCCCAAAACCTACCCCAAGAAACCATTATTCTAGGTGATACAAATATTGACTGGACCTGCTTCTGCGGCAGCCTCCCCTCAAACCATATTAACCTTTATGGATATTCCCAAACCATCACCTCCCCTACCAGGATAAATAAATCTAACAGGAAATCAACCTTATTAGACTGGATCCTCATTAACCATCATCCTCACAACTATGACTCAGGAACCCTCCCTGATGACTTAAGTGACCACACTCTTACCTATATTATCAGACATAGAATCAATTTACCCTCCACAACATCAATTAAAAACATAAGGTTTAAAAAGAACTTTAATCCAGAACTTCTCCAGTTGGAACTAAGAGCATGCAACTGGTCACCCCTAAAAAATCTACCTCTAGAGGAAGCTGTAAGTTACTTTAACTCCAACTTCCTTGCCATCCTCAACCATCATGCCCCAACCAGACTAGTTAGAACTAAATCCAAACACACTCCTTGGCTTACTAAGGAAACCAAACATAGAATCAATGTAAGAAACAAACATTGGGCAAAATGGAGAAAAACAAAAAGCCCTATAGACCAACAAACATTTAGACAACTAAGAAAGCTATAATAACTGACAAAAAAAAACTACTACCTCCAATCCCAACAAGCCCATACAAATAAATCACAGAAATTTTGGCCTAGTATTAACCAACTACTCCACCCAGGACAATCCACTACTCCAAATCCTCTAAATTCAGAACACAAAACACCAATAATCATAGCCAATGACTTTAACAACTTTTTTACAGATGCTATACAAACATTAGCCAGTCAACTATCTCCTAACAACTTCACTCTACCTTCCAAACAACCAACCTTACCCCCTACTTTTCATTTACAACCTGTCCCAACATCATATATTCTAACCCTTCTACAAAAACTAAAACCCTGCTCCCCCTCAGCAGACCAACTACCTGTTGAATTCTTACAACAATCAGCCAAAGCTATTGCCTATCCAATTTCTATCCTAATCAATAGGGCTATTTCTGAAAGTTTTATTCCCAGTTTATGGAAAATATCCCATATAATCCCTCTTCACAAAGGAGGACAATCCACAGACCTCTCCATCTACCGCCCCATTGCCCTTCTCTCACCTCTGGCAAAGATCATGGAAAAATGCATCCACAAACAATTACTTGATCATCTAATGCATAATAACCTACTAGCCAATTGTCAGCATGGTTTTAGACCCTCACATAGCACTACAACTGCCCTTCTTTCCTTCACAGACTGTATTAACAATAACCACAACCTTAACAAACTCTCTTCTGCCCTTTTCATTGACCTGTCTAAAGCATTTGACATGGTAAATCACCAAATTCTCATCACAATACTAAAATCCCTGTCACTAGATACATCCTCTATTAAGTGGTTCCAGTCCTATCTGGATAAAAGACAACAGGCCGTACTATGGCACAAGTCTCTATCTACTCATCTCCCTGTCAACCTCGGAGTCCCCCAGGGTTCTATCCTTGGAACTCTACTTTTTTCCATATTCATCAACGATCTTCACCTTGCCATCCCCCAAGCTACATGCATACAATATGCAGATGACTCTACACTCATTTGCTCAGCCCCCTCCTCTTCTGAACTACTCTATCTGACCCAACAAGTATTCAATACAGTTGAGCAATGGTTCACACATAGATGCCTTCTCCTAAACCCCAAAAAGACTAAACTCCTCCTCTTCTCTCCTACCAAGAAAGCCCCTCCACTGGATTTCTCAATAAACTCTATCAATAATACCATTATATCTCCAGACCCATCCACAAAACTATTAGGAGTCACCATTGACAATAATCTGAACTTTGACATCCATATTAACAATACTATAATAACAGTCAATAAAAAGCTAGGCTCTCTCTATAGGATAAAATCCTTTCTCCTACCTTCAGCTCGAACCACAATAGCACATACTCATCTAATCTCTTCTCTACTCTATGCGTCACCCATTTTTACTAACCTTTCAAAAAATAATCTCAACAAATTGGAAATGTCCTACAATAATATAGCTAGATTTGCAACTGGTAATCCTTTTAGAACCCATCACTGCCTTAATTTAAAACAGCTAGGTTGGCTTGAACTTCAAAATCTAATTAAATTCCATCAGCTAACTATAGCCCATAACACTCTTTACAAACCTTCTAAAACACCTATTCTCTCAACACTAATCACCCCCTATAAAAACCTAGAATCCTTAAGGTCTTCTCAGAAACTTCTAGTACATACCACTAAAACATACAACAAAGCTGGCGACTCCCTTTTCTGTAATATAGTTGGGAAAGCCTGGAACCTCCTTCCAAGCAAACTCTCCTTACTTTCCTCATTATCTTCTTTCAAAAACAAATTGAAAGTATTCCTGAAAACACACTGGTTATATGTCAATGCACTAAACCTGACTAGTCAAAAACAAATTGAAAGTATTCCTGAAAACACACTGGTTATGTCAATGCACTAAACCTGACTAGTCAAAAACAAATTGAAAGTATTCCTGAAAACACATTGGTTATGTCAGTGCTCTAAACCTGACTAGTCCAAAACAAATTGAAAGTATTCCTGAAAACACACTGGTTATGTCAGTGCTCTAAACCTGACTAGTCAAAAACAAATTGAAAGTATTCCTGAAAACACACTGGTTATGTCAATGCACTAAACCTGACTAGTCAAAGTGTCTCTACATACTCTACTCTGTCTAACCCATCTACTCATTAAGCAACTCTATTTTCCTTTTTAAACTATGTTGCATATGTCTCTTGACTACTCTGATTGTATTTACATCCCTTTATTATTCTTGTATCATGCACTGTACATTTTACTGTGATAACCTGTTTATGCATACTGATAACACTTCATATTTGCTCATGTATCCTTATACTTTATTGTATTAATTTTTTTTTGTCCTAACTTGGAGCTTAACTCCTCGGGCCTCTACTAAAAATGGACATGTATCCAGTTAGACTAGCCCGGTTAACAAATGTAAAATAAAAATAAAAATAAAAATAAATATAATACTCAAGGAAGTCTAAACTTGTTTACATTCTTTAAAAGGTTAATGTTAGCAAAAGGGTTTTAAAAATGACGCCTTCCCATCCAAGGGTAGATATCAGGTCTCCTGCTGTAGCCACAAAAGGCTTGCTATGTAGTTATTTTAATTGGAGGGGAGCATTTGTTGAATAGGGAAAGTCTGTTCTTGAGGTGGACTTGGTCAGGATTGGCTGTAGGGAAAGGTTTGGCTTGCAGTGATTGAAAGACTGTGTTGCTCTACTGCTTGAGTCTATGTATTATGCTCTTTATGGCTATATAACAAACTGGGTTTCCAATACAGACTCATAGGGGCATGCACAAGGGCTTTCATGGATATGCTTGCACCAGTTTTCTTTTTTATCCCACTTGCCCATCCCCACCTCAGCAGGACCCTGACCCATGTCTCCAACTACCTGTCCCCAGTCAGCTCATTCATTCTACATGGCAAGTGCAAGAGCTAGGTATCCCCAGACTAGGCAAGAGACCAATAGCCCATTCCTTCCTGCCACACTGGCCCATTCTTTCCATAATCAGTGGTAGGAAGAGGGGCAGCTAGCACATCCTGTGGTGTGAACTATCTGCAGCTGCCTCCCCTTGGCAGCTCCCTTGAATTCCACAGTGCTGCTTATCATCTCAAAAAAGCATGTGTGCCTCCACACACTTCATATCCCATGGACTGCACTATGGCTGCTCTTGCACATTAGGCTCAATGTCCTACTGTGTGTTACTTCTGACCGGGAGGGTGGGAAGCCAGCAGTGGCTGCTTACTCCTGTTCCTCCCTGTCTCACCCCTCAATTGCTTATTCCTTTAACAGAACAAGGGACAACTGGATTGTAAGTCAAGGCTTCCTCCTTCTACTCCATGACTTTTGAACTAGGTTTTTGTGTTTACAGCCTCCTTGGATTCTTATAAGCATTATGACATAGATGGACTGTTACCTTACACTCCAATAATTGCAGTTACATCATAGCTTGTCAAAAACCTAAACATTTTAACTGTGCAAACTGGTAGTATCCTGCAGTGTTTTCCCCACTTTCATTGTTACTGTATGATTGTGCAGTTATATATATATATATATATATATATATATATATATATATATATATAAAGCAGGGGTAGTGGATGCATTCCTACACATACAGGGATACATTTTTTTCTCTTTTTACTGCAGAATCAAGTTGGTTTCTTGTTTTAAGAAAACAATGAAGTGTGACTTGTACTGTTGTGATATGTTCTAACATAAGAAAACTCCCCAGTAAAAAAAGCAGACAGGCAAAAATGTGACTAACCAGAACACTGGAGGGAAGAAACAGTTGCTGAGGTGTTGAGCACACAAGTCTGGCGGCGAGATCGTTATCCAGCTGAAAGTAGATGTCTTGAGGTTCTACATTGGTTGCAGAAGGTTTAATTATGAAGTGATGAAAATCTATAATGAGGTGTGTTTTGTTATTCTAGTTTTGTGCTCACTGATGCATTTCTACAACAGTATATCTTTTGAGCCTATACAGAGGGAGCTCCTGGTGGTACTAGGTCTTGTTTACAAAATACTAAAGCAAGGTGTTAGGAATTAACTAAATATTAATGAATCAAAGGACTGTGCGAAATGATTTATGTGAACAGACTTGATAACAGTTGTTTGAATCCATGGCTCACATCTGTTCACTGAGGGTTTGTGGAGATCATGTATTTCTACCCAACACCATGTTGGTAACTGAGCACTGGCAGTGAGAATAAAGATGATAATCTAAGAAAGTTGCATTCAGTAATAATTTTTGCACAGCTGGGTATATGCACTGTGAACATGACTTGTTGAAAATTTGGTTTAAACACAATTTGGTCAAAGATGATTCTGTGCCAAGGGTGACTGACACAATTAAGTTTATACAAAATCATGATAAGTATGTACTAGACTTATTCTTGCTAAATATTCACTTATTATATGTGATACTGGCTTGTGCACTGTAAAACAGAACACAGATTCCTCTGTGAATTATTGCTGTGATATGGAGGTTGATTTTTTTAAAGAGAACTGCAGACTCTGCTTGAGTAGAAGCAGCTCTTAGGGGAGTGTCAGAGAACCTGCTGGAAAGTAAGCTTAGGTACAGAAAGAGAAGCTAGCCAAGACTAGTACTTGTAATCGTCATGTAGCACAGGTAATTCTGAAAGTTCATCTGTCACTGTTTGCCGCAAGGTAGAACAGCCGCAAGGTAGAACAGCCACATTTGGGAGAAGCTAATTTTAGCAATTAGTGTGTACTTCAAGTGCAACTGGCAGGGTAGTCTGGAAGCCTGTGAAAATGACTGAAAGTTGTGTCTAGAAAAACTACCAGACTGTGCTGAAGCCTACAAGCCTGTATGGAAGCACTGTGCAAACATTACAATAAGTGTTTCAAAACTCTGACTGTTTTTTGTTCAACTACAGACTGCACCTCTGGAATGGCAGAAACCACACTAATCAGAGGTGTGCTCAGTTTTGGTTTGTTTCCCCAGTTATACTACCAAAGCAATCTAGATTGTCTATCTGAAATTCGGAAACAACAATTTGAGTTGGTTTCTTTCTGCCAAAAAAATAGAACCTGACTAAAATGTGTCATTTGTTTTAAAAAAACACTTGGGATACTTGCTTATAAAACACATAGATTAGTGCTTTATCTACAACCACTGGAGACCATGAAAATAAATTTTATCACATGGTAGAGATGCTAGGGGTGAGACAAAAAGCTCCCCTGGATAGTGAGCTGAAAGGAAATGTGGCAGAAATTACTGCGCCAAAATGATCGGGTCTATATTAGATACTCGAAAAGGCATTTCATCAAACTCCTCTTCATCGACCCATAAACCATAAAAACACAAAACAGCGAACGTGCATATAAGCAATTTCTTTCCCTGGGAAAGAAATCTCTTATCCTAAACAAAAAAAACATCACTACAAACAATACAAAGCGGGGGCTGTGCCTCCCCAACACACACACCCTAACTAAATATACCAACTCCGAGATCGCACTACAGTGGAGAAAACAGCAAAGTAACAGAAGTGGCCGAAAGAAATCGCTTATATGACCGTTTGCTGTTTTGTTTTTTCGTTATTTAACGGTCGATGAAAAGGCGTTTGATGAAATGCCTCCGAGTATATAATAGGAACCCAATGATAGAGTGCTGTTTCTGGTAAACTGGAAATGACAGTTCCTGAAATTAACTGTATACAGCAACATAAGAAGAGCACATAGTCCCTGCTTCTTAGCTTTGCAGATATGCAACAGAGGATATAAAAATAATACAAATCCCAAAACCAAGCTATCAGAGTCCTGCAACAACATGCAAAATAAAAAGTTAGTTACTATAATGATAGATCTGTGTTGTTTTTGTCTGGTTCAACCTGTGGGTTATCGGATCATACTCTGATCTGAGAATGTCCATATTCCAAAGACTTCAGCCTACTGAACTCTGCCTCCTCTACCCATAATCTCTTGCTCAACTAAGATCCACAGATTGAGTTTGTCCCACACCACCCAAAGAGACACTGCTCAATCAAAGCAGGAAAACACTAAGGACCCCCAAACAAATGAGGACATTTAACCTCACTGACACAGTCATCCTATGATTGAGAAACTAGCCATAATAGTGGGAGCAGGAGGGAGGGAAGGCTGTACCATATGAGAGAGCCAACATGGATCTATAATTATGGTAAATACATAACTTTCCTATTAGATGCTATATTTTCCATCTGGATTCAACCTGTGGGAGAGAGTCTCAAGCCATGTAAAACCCTATGAAAGTCTTATAGAAATATATAGAAATTCAGTGGAAACAAAAGCTCTGGACCTTGACTGAATGTCCAATTTATACTGAGACACAAACTTGTGAGAACCCATCCATGTACCAGCTGCACAATCATCATACAAAGCAGCCCTGGAGAAGTAGCCATAGTTCTAGAATGACCTTTCAGTTTATAATGCAAGGGCCTTCCTTTCAAACTATATCCAAAGGAAATAATAGATAGGCACTTGGAGAGAGAGTAACCTTAGATATTGCCATGCTTGGCTTGGCCTTGGTAAAGGAAAAAAGAAGTTATGTACTCACCATAACGTTCCATATGAGTAGGTAACTTCATTTGTCAGCAACCTGTGGGTATTGGATCCATCCTGGATCTGGGCCAGCAGCTTTCCAAGCTAGAGATCCGAGCTCCAAGCTCCTCCCCCTTACCCATAATACCCTGCTACCTCCCTCCAGTCCTCAGATCGAGTTTGCCCAATTACCAGACAACACCAAGACAAACAATACCTGAACATCCTAACCTGATGCATACCAGGACTGAATCATTCTATCATTCAGGTAACGAAAGCCAGGTTAGGGGGAAGGGGGGGGTTGGTTGCTGACAAATGAAGTTACCTACTCAGATGGAATGTTATGGTGAGTACATAACTTCTTTATCTGAAGTAGTTAACTTCATTTGATCAGCAACCTGTGGGACAGAGTCCCCAGCTACCAAACAACTTGGGAGGTCCTCAAGGAAGAATATTCCGAGCACTGCAGAGCCAAAGGCCGCTCTCCCTCTGGATATCAGATCTAATTTATAATGCAAAATAAAGGTATGAGAAGAGGCCCAAGTAGCCGCAGAACAGATGTCATCCAAGGGAACTCTAGACCAAAACTCAGCAGAGGTAGCCATAGAACGGGTAGAATGAGCATGAACCCCCAAGGACTCCGGCCGACCAGAAATTTTGTATGTGAGCAAAATGCAGTGAGATATCCATCTAGCTAGAGTCACCTTCGTTACTGGTTTACCCAAGGATGGCTTAGCAAAGGAAACAAAGAGCTGCTCTGACTTGCGAGAGGCAGCTGTTCTGTGCAAGTAAAAGCGCAATTGTCTATGCACATCTAATGAATGCAGTCTGTACTCCCCCTTGTTCTGATAGTTAGGGAAGAAAACAGGCAGATTAATGGATTGGTTGATGTTAGCCTCAGAAGCCACTTTAGGTAAGAAGGAAGGATTAGTCCTGAGAGATGCTCTGTCCTTATGGAAGACAAGATACGGGGGTTTAGTACCAAGGGCCTGAAGCTCAGATACCCTTCTAGCTGAGGTAATAGCAATTAAGAAGGCAGTTTTCCAAGACAAGAACTTTAAGTCAACAGAAGCTGCAGGCTCAAAGGGTGGACCAGTTAGAGCCTGAAGGACTAAGGTTAGGTCCCATGGAGGAACCGCATTCTTGACAGGAGGTCTTAAAAGAAAGGTGCCCTTTAAGAAAGTTTTACAGATCTTAGTGGAAGCTAAGGGACCAAGATTGTCCCTGATGTGGAAGTGGGAAATGGCCACCATTTGAACCTTCACAGTAGAAGAACTGGCCCCTTGATGGAAAATGTGAGATAGAAATTCAAGTACTGCTGGAATGGGAGCCATAAAACGGTCCAAATTCCTACACCAGACCCAGATGGAAAAACGTTTCCATTTACTGTTGTAGACCTTCCTGGTAGAAGGCTTATGTGCCACCACCAGGATGGATTTAACTACGGACGAGATACCAGGAGTCCTAGCGACTAACGGAACTGGATCAACCAAGCCGAGAGCTTGAGGTCGTCCAGATTCAGAGTTTTCAATCCCGACGGATGAGAGATCAGATCCAGAATGGGATCCAAGATCCAAAGAGGAGCTATGAGATGAGACCGTAGGTACGGGAACCAGGTTTGACGAGGCCAGAATGGGGCTATGGGGATAACCTTGCTCCCCAACTGACAAGCTTTCTGTAAGAATTTTGTCATTAACGGGACAGGAGGATAAGCATAAAGAAGACCGGATGGCCAAGCATGAAATAGAACGTCTCTGGGGCTCTCCCCCGGCGGGGGAATTAGAGCGAAAAACTCGCTGCACTTTGCGTTCGAAGGCAATGCGAAGAGATCGCAGCAAGGTTGACCCCATTTGAGGAAGATCTGTTTCGCTACTAAGAGGTTCAGAGACCACTTGTAAGGCGAGAGGATAGTTCGAATCAGCTTGTCCGCTAAAATGGTGGACCGACCCGGAATGTGCGTTGCTAGCAGAAAACGGTTGGTGGATATCGCCCACTCCCAAACTCTCATGGCCTCTCGGCAAAGAGGGTAAGACCTGGTCCCCCCTGTTTGTTGATGTACCAGACCACTGACATGTTGTCTGTCTGAATTGCAATAGTCCCCGGAGGAAGAAGGGCATGGAGAGCTTGCAACGCTAGAAGCACTGCCCTGATCTCCAGAACATTGATATGCAGAACGGTCTCTGAGTCCACGTGCCTTGGACAATTCTGCCCATGCAATGCCCCCCCACCCCAGGCGAGAAGCATCCATGGTAACCGTGGCTTGGGGTTGAGGCATCAAAAATGGCTGCCCTTCCCGAAGCTCTCGGGAATGGAGCCACCAAAGTAGGGAGTCCCTTCAAACTCTGCTGAGGGGAATCAGGGAGTCTAACGGATGTCGAAGGATGGACCACTGGACCTGTAAGGTCCATTGAAGAACCCTCATGTTCAAGAGGGCTAGGGGTGAAAGGTTGATAGCTGCTGCCATGGACCCTAGGGCTCTCAGGACTAATTCCACTGGTGGCGCTGGAGATTGTAGAAGTGCTAAGACGTGGAGAGTTAAGTTGCGGAGTCTGATGTCAAGAAGGCCTTGGACTGAAGTGTGTCTATTCTGGCCCTATGAAGTCCAGGACTTGAACAGGTTGAAGGGACGATTTTTTTGTAATTTATAGTGATCCCCATCTGGTGGGCCAAGAGCAGGAAGCAATCCCTGGCTGAGCATAGTAGATGCCTGGTGGGAGCGGCGAGGAGCCAGTCATCCAGGTAAGGAAATAACTGTATTCCCTGAAGCCTCAGGTGGGCTGCTACAATTGCCATGACGTTGGTGAACACCCTGGGGGGCTGTGGTGAGGCCAAAAGGGAGGACCCTGAACTGATAATGACTGGCCCCCAACCGAAAGCGGAGAAACCTCCTGGGTCACCTGTCCATGAGAATGTGGTAGTACACATCCTTGAGGTCTATGGAGCACATCCAGTCGTTCTCCTGCAGAAGGGGGAGAATAGATTGAAGAGTGACCATCCAGAATTTCTCTTTGGCAATGAACAGGTTCAATGTAGACAGGTCGAGAATTGGTCTTAAGTCCCCCGTCTATTTTGGCACCAAAAAGAACCTGGAGTAATTGCCCAACCCGGACTGGCCTGGGGGGACATGCTGGATGGCTCTTTTTCTTAGCAGCTTCTTTATTTCTAAAGCTGCCACCTCCCTCTGACTGGGTGGAACATCGGGGAGGCGCCTCAACTGAGAGGGAAGATTTATGAAGGGGATAGAGTAACCTGTGGATATTATTTGGAGCACCCAACGATCTGTCGTGATGGACTCCCAATGTGCTAGGTGCTCTGAGAAACGCCCCCCGACTGCCTCCAGAGAGGAGCAGTCGGGCAACCCCTCAGGGTTGCTGCATGAGTCGGTCGGAAAAAGGTTCCCTTGACCCGAAATTCTTCGCCCCCCCCCCTGCCTCTGGGCCGGCATCCACCTTGTCCTCCCCTGCCTCTGAAGGAAGAAGGGTCTGGAGCATAACGGGACTGCTGAGATTTCCGGAACCACATATTCTTTTGTCCTCTCTGGTTCCTGGAAAAGGACCTTTGAGGAGCCGAGAAGCGGATTCCGACAGCGTCTTCCCATCTTTCTCGCTCTGCAGCAGCATATCACGGATGGTCTTGCCAAACAGCGTAGAACTGTCAAAGGGAGCGTTCGCGAAGGACGCCTTGAAGGGTTCCGCAAAGTCGGAGCAAGGCGTGACGCCGTAAGGCGATGCCTGCTCCGCTGGCTCTAGCTGCCCCCTCCGTGGCATGGGAGAGAAGCCGCATAGATGTGTTGGATATCGAATTTAGAGTGGCCATGCGAGCCGAGAAAGTTCGTTTGTCCTCGGCCGACATGGACTCTGTGGGGAGACCCAGCGTACTCTTTTACTAGATCCCGCTGAAGCCTAATCATGTGTGCCAAGTAATTCAGCGCCCTTATGGAAAAGGTGGCTGATACAAACATCCGCTTTCCGATGCGATCCATCGTCCGAGACTCCTTGTCGGGAGGATGGACCGAGGAACTATCCTGTGCTAGTTCCTTCTTGGTGGCATCTACAGGTGAACCTTTACTCCACGCTGTCTTGTCTGTCAGGGGACTAAGGATCTTATCTGGTCTCCTAGGGATTGGCTCTACAGTGTCTGGCTCCTTCCATGCCCTGGTAGTAATTAGGTCTACCAGGGGGTCGGCCGGAGGGGACACCCAAGAGGTAGACGGGCCTGCGTCAAATGCCTCCAGAAACACTGACTCATCCGAGGAAGGTTTCTGGGCTGACCACCCCTCTCTAATGCACAGCATCTCCATAATGTCTCCAAAGGAGACGTCCTCGGGGGGTGACCTGGGGGAACCTTCCCCTTCCTCCAAGTCAGTGTCTTCTGTGAGGGATTCAGGGGAGCCCAAGTGCCTCCTCTTACACTTTCGTTTGTGAGGGACCTCATCGGAGGGACTGTCCGAGGAGGGCTCACCAACGGGGTCATGCTCCTCTACAGGAACTAGCTGGGGCGTAGACGCAGGCCGTCCCTGGGGTTGGATAATGGAAGACAGGCCCATTGCGAGGGAATGGTGGGTGGATCCGTAGCACGAGCCAAGGACCTCGAATCCCTCGAGAGGACCCTCTCCACCACGTCGAAAGCCGAAGGTGAACCACTCTCCCTTGGATCCGAGAGCAGCCCCCTCAGATCCGACGTGTGGATCGGCGCCAAAGCGATCGAACCCGAAAGGGAAGTGTGCTCCGACCGCATCGGAGCCGAAGACACACTCACCCCTCCGGATCCGAGGCTTGGCTCACGGCCCCGAGAGCTCGGATCTGAAAAGGGACGCGATAAACTCGAAGGTAAGGCCGGCGCCGAAGTAGCGATTACTATCGGTGCCGACTCCCCGGCTCTGAGGCTACTCGGATCTGACGGCTCTGAAGCCCGATAATGGATCAGAGAAGGAGCAATAGGGGCAAAGAAGGGGGCCGAGCTCCCCCCCAGAGGGGGGGGGAGGCAAGAGCACTCCCATCTGCATCTGGGCCTGAAGGAAGCGATGCATCATCTGGTCCATGTCCGCGTCAGAAAGGCTTCTCGTAGACCTAGAAGAGACCGCTGAGGCTGGCCTGGAAGGCTGCCTCAATGACCTCGTAAGTGGCCGGGGCTCCTCCTCCGGCTCTGGAGAGAAACGTGGGGAACGGAGCCGAGAGGGGGAGGACCCAGAACCTTCAAGGGAGAATAGAGCTGCTTAGCCGGTGGGGCCGAGGGGGCTGAGTCGGCCCACCGCTTGTGGCTTTTATGCCTCTCCCTGTCTTTGTCTCTCTTTTTCTCCCTCTCTCTATCTCTCTTCTCTTTCTTTCTAGGGTCCCTCTTTCCCTGGGACACAGTGGGAGGTTGCGTCCCAGCCAGGGGAGCAGGAACCGTTGGCTGAACAGCCGCAGCCATGACTGGCGCCACTGAGAGAGAGGAGGAAGAAGTAGAATCCGCGGGTAAAAGGCCCGCTAAGATTAACTTGTTCCTCCTGTCTCTCAGAGCCTGGGGTTAAAGGCAGCACATATCTTGCAGCCTGATGTCAAATCTGCAACCCCCAGGCAAAGAACGCACTGAGAGTGGCCATCGGCTGGGGACAGCTTATGGCCACAATCAGAGCATTTGGAAAAGATGGCCTTAGGGCCTTCGGCCATGTCTACCACAATCACACTCCCTAACACACAGATAAGGGGAAGGGGAATACACTAAAGTTAAATTAAACTAAACTAAACTAGTCTAAGGGATCAACTATCACACACACACACTTTTTAAACTGGTAAAAAGGTAAAGAAAATTCATATCCTTATCTTACCTAATCGCAAGGAGCTCATCACTCGTGCTTATAGAAGCCATGGCAAATGAGATCTGAGGACTGGAGGGAGGTAACAGGGTATTATGGGTAAGGGGAGGAGCTTGGAGCTCAGATCTCTAGCTTGGAAAGCTGCCGGCTCGGATCCAGGACGGATCCGATACCCACAGGTTGCTGATCAAATGAAGTTAACTACTTCAGATTAACAGTTTAAACTTTCTGAAATACTTGGTTCTGTCCAAATAAAATCTCAAATGTCTATGTACATCAAGAAAATGCAGTAAATATTTCCCCTTGTTGGATTTCTGGCTATTAAGGGAATTTGAGAAACCATGCAGTTAACCTGAACATCTGAACGATTTCCACACCTGCTGGTTGAGAATTCAGATCTGGAATGGGATCTAAGACTCAATGAGGGTACTTCCAAAGAGACCAAAGAAAAGGGGACCACACCTAATGGAACTAAAAGGGGGCAATGAAGATTACTGTCACTCTGCAATGGACTGCCTTTTTAAGAAGCTTTATTATCAGTGGGGTTGGTGGGTAGGCATAAAGACCCAGTGGCCGAGCATCCCTGGGTTACTGTCCCTGTGGACGGACTAAGGCATAACAGCTGCTGCACTTGATGCTGGATGGAGGTGCAAACAGATTGCAACAAGGAGTGCCCTGGAGCCACAAAATCCAAGCAGCAACTCTCAAATTCAGGGACCACTCTTGCGGAAAGAGAATGTTCCAGGTTAAACTGTCTGCCAATATGTTAGATCTCCCCAACATATCAATTTCAACCAGAAACCATTGAGATGAACTCGCCCACTGCCAGACTCTCATTGCCTCCTGATTAAGAAGATAGGAATGGGTTCCCCCTGTTTGCTCAAATACCAAACACCACACATGCTGTTGGTCTGAACTAAAATCATACCTTTGGGAAGAGCATCCTGAAAGGCCTGCAAAGCAAGGATAACCACCTTTGTCTTCAAGATCCTGATGTGAAGAGTAGTCTTGATAGTGTAATAGGTCCAGACAGTCCTCCCTTCAAAATGCCCCCTCATCAAAGAGGGGTGTCTGTCATGAACGTGCCAGGGGTGGGGGGAGAAGAAACAGTCTCCTGGTGGACAGCAAGGGAAACTCCAACCACCATGTGATTGGATTTTGACAGACCTTTGTCAACACAATAGTGAACTCCATCGGATTTGTCAAGCAAGACCACTGACCGCCAGTGCCCAATACAGAACCCTCATGTGGTACCTTGCTAGGGGAACCAAACAGATGCTGGCTGCCATGTGTCCTAAGAACCTGACAATAAGATAGGCTAGTGGTTCTGGGTAAAACAGCAAGGAAAAGGCCAGACCCTGCAGGTCTGATGCTCTGAACACTGGGAGTCTTGCGATTTGCACAGTGAAAAGGCTGGACTTCTGATGGCTGATTGCAATTCCCAAGCAGCTGCAGAGCTGGAGTAAGTTGCCCTGGCTCTGACTATGTGTGCTCTTGTGGAGGCAGTTAGGAGCCAATTGTGCAGACAATGAAAGACTGGGAATCCCTGCAGCCTTCAGAAATGCTGCCACAACTGCCATATACCCGGTGAACACCCGAGGGGCAATGGTGAGAGACCAAATGGCAGCACTCAACTGGTAATGACAGGCTCCCAGACAGAAGAGCAGAAATAAATTATGTACTTACCATAAAGTTCCATCTGTTTTGTCCATTATCACTCTTCCTCAACTGATAGGTTTTGATCCACTACTCTGATCTGACACAGCCGCTTCTTCCAGATCATAGGATCCTAAAACTCTCAAGCTCCTCCCTTTAACTATAATACCTCACCAATCTAACATACCTCAGATCGAGTTTGTTGCTCTTAGATGGAAATGGCAATGGTAGGATATGAAAAAGGGAAGCTGGAGCTCAAACAAGGAACATACGTTCCTATACAACAAGGGTGGAAAGGCATAAAGAGGACCAGAGGGACAATCATGAACCACAGCATCTCTTGGTGACACCCCTGGTGGAGGGATCAGGGCAAAGAACTTGCTGTTGAGGGAGAAGTGAAACAATTGCAACATGGCTGGCCCCATTGACAGAAAATTTTCTCTGGCATGTTGACATTGAGGGACCACTTGTGAGTCATCACAATGTATCTGCTTAGTTTGTATGCATTCACACTGGAATTCCCTAGGATGTTCATAGCTATTAGAAAGTGATTGGAAGAGATCACTCATTGCCATAATCTCATAGTTTCTTGACAAACAAGGTGAGATCTGACTATTCTCTGTTTGCTGATATGCCAGACCAGCGATATGTTGTCCATCTGTACTGCAACTGTCCTGGATGGGAGAATGTCCTAAAAGGCCTACAATGCTAGGAGGACAGCTCTCATCTCCAGGCCACTGATATGCATCTGGGCTTCTATGGGGGGACCATGCACCTTGGACTGTCCTTCCCAATAAATGCCTCCCCACTCAAACTGGAAGGTGTCTGATCACTGTGGCCTTAGGGAGGAGAAGGACAAAGGGGCAGCCTTTGTGGAGCTGGTTTAAATGAATCCACCATAGAAGATGTCTTTTGCATGCTTGAATGATTTTGACTGGCATGGATAAAAAGAAGTTATGTCTTACCACAACGTTTCAGCTGTATTGTTCAGTCATTACGCATGGGTACTGGTTCCGACCTCGGAACCGAGCCGGCCATTTTCCAAGCTTGCGTCAGCTTCAAACTCTCGAGCTAAACTCTTACCCACAATCCCCCTCTCCCTGTTACCTCAGATTGAATTTGCAAGTCAAAGAAGGTAGAGGCTACCTCTGGTCAAATAACCTAAGAAAACCGGATGGTGAGATTCACTAGAAACCACAGGAGGGGGAAGGAGGGAGGGTCGTACTGACTGAACGAGGATCAACAATACAAATGGAATGTTATGGTAAGACATAACTTCTTTATATGATATTGTTAATCCTCATTCATTCTTTATCCATGGGACAGAGTCCCCAGCTACCTCTATTCCTGGGAGTCTCTCATGGAAGGACATTCCTGAGCACCACAGAACCGAAAGATGCTCTTCCCCTGGAGGCCAAGTCCAATTTGTAATGATTGATGAAGGTATGAGGCGTAGCCCAAGTTGCAGCTGCACAGATGTCATGTAAGGAAGCTCTGGCATGGAAGGCAGCAGAAGTTGCCACTGACCTTGTTGAATGAGCTTTCATGGTAGTAGGCAATGAGATATTGTGTTGCGTATAAATGAAGGTCACACAGTTCTTCAACCATCTAGCTAATGTGACCTTAGCAACGGCAGATCCTAATCTAGGTCCAGAAAATGCCAAAAATAACTGGTCAGATTTACGAAAGGGCCTAGTCCTGTTTAACTAAAAATGGATTTGCCTGTGGATATCTAGGGTATGTAGGCAATACTCTCCTCTGTTTGAATGATTGGGAAAGAAAACTGGCAATTCAATGGCTTGATTAATGGACATTTCAGAGATCACTTTAGGCAGGAAAGAAGGATTAGTTCTCAGGGACACTCTATCTCTATGAAAACTTAAGTATGGGCTCTTGATACATAAGGCTTGAAGCTCAGAAATACGTCTGGCAGAAGTAATGGTGACCAAAAACAAGGTTTTCCATGACAAATACTTGAGGTCGCAAGAAGAGGCTGGTTCAAAAGGTGGCATTGTCAGAGCTTGTAGAACTAATGATAAATCCCATGGTTGAATAGGTTCCCTAAAAGGTGGCTTCAGATGATTCACACCTTTTATGAAGGTCTTACACAATTTGTGGGACATAAGAGAGGAATCTTGGACACCCTCATGAAAATTAGAAATTGCAGCCAAATGAACTCTAATGGTAGAGGCCGATAGACCCGATTGAAAAAGGTCGGCCAGATAGTCTAGTATTATCGACACTGGTGCTGAGAAGGGATCTACTTGTTTATCTTTCAGCCAACATGTAAATCTTTTCCACTTGCTCAGATAAGTAATTCTAGTGGAAGACTTATGAGATGCAATGAGAATATCACGTACTGGTAAAGAAAGATCATTCTGCCTGGCAATCAAGGGAATTGGAGTAGCCAAGCCGTGAGCTTCAGGCTGTTCAAGTTGGGGTGAATCAGGGTCTGTGGATGTGAGATCAACTCCAGGGTTGGATGGAGAATCCATGGTTGATCTAGTAGGTGAGGCCAAAGGAAGGGGAACCAAATCTGTCGAGGTCAATATGGTGCTATGACGATCACTTTGCTCTTCAACTGACGGGCTTTCTTCAGAAACTGGAGAATGAGGGGAAAGGGTGGAAATGCGTAAAGAAGACCAGAGGGTCAATCGTGGACTACAGCATCCCTAAGTGACTGTCCCAGAGGGGGAATCAGGGCGAAGTAGTTGCTGCATTTGTAGTTGGTCGGGGATGCAAAGAGGTCACAGCAAGGACGGTCCCAGCGGTGGAAGATCTTTGCCGCTATCAAGGGATTCAGGGACCACTCGTGAGGTTGAAGAATGCACCTACTGAGTCTGTCTGCTATCATGTTGGAACTCCTGGGAATGTGCGTTGCTAGAAGAAAATGGTTGGTAGTCATCGCCCACTGCCATATCCTCATGGCCTCTCGACAAAGGGGGTAAGATTTGATTCCACCTTGCTTGCTGATGTACCAGACCACCGCCATGTTGTCTGATTGAATCGCAATTGTCCCAGATGGCAGCAGGGGATGGAATGCTTGCAATGCCAGAAGCACCGCCCTCAAGCTCTAGAACATTTATATGCAGATGGGCCTCCAGTTCGGACCAAGTGCCTTGGACTGTCTGTCCCTGACATAGCCCCCCCCACCTCATCAGAGAGGCATCCGTGGTCACTGTGGCCTTGGGTTGCTGAGGGAAGAAGGGGTGAGACCATTGTGACAGATTGTGTGCCATCCACCAATTTAAATCCTGTTTGCACCTGTGGGTTACTCGAATCATGGCTGAAAGAGGATGCTGAAAAGGATACCATTGGGTGAGCAGTAGCCACTGTAGAAGCCTCATGTGAAACCTGGCCAGGGGAACAATGGTGATGGAGGCTGCCATGGAACCCAACAGCTGTAGAACCGAGTGAGCCGTGGATTTCTCCCTTGAAAGGAATGGAATCAGTTGTTGCTTTATCCTTAAAATTCTGTGCTCTGGAATAGCAGCTCTGCAGTTCTTTGTGTCCTAGATAACCCCTATGAATTCTGTCGACTGAGATGGGGTGAGATTGGATTTTGTCCAGTTTATGGTTATGCCTAGCCTTTGAGCAGCGAGGAGAGAGTATGCCGGGGCTTCTTCCAGTAGATATCTAGTGGGGGCGGAAATGAGCCAGTCGTCTAGGTATGGAAACACCTGGAATCCTTGAAGTTGCAAGTGAGCTGTGACAACTGCCATGCACTTTGTGAACACTCTGGGGGCTGTACAAAGTCCGACGGGCAGTACTCTGAACTGGTAGTGACTGGCTCCCGCAGGGAGGTGCAGAAATCTTCTTGATGGCCTGCCCACTTTTATGTGGTAGTACGCATCTTGAAGATCTATCAAGCACATCTGGTTCAAAGATGGCTGCCGTTCTATGAACACTACTAATCTACAGCTCTCCACACAATCAGAGGAAAATTTAACCCTGAGGATATATATATATATATATATATATATATATATATATATATATATATATATATAAAACGTTCTTTTTTTACAGTAAATCTAAGGGAAAACAACTATAACTTCAACCAAGTATCATACAGGTGGTGATCGGAACTGAAAAACGAACTAATCAGACAGGATTATAACAGATCATTTGACTCTGAAGAGAGTCTCAAACAAAGGAACCATGTGCTCAGGAATATTGGTCTATCTACACTAATCTTACATCAAGTTTCTTTGTTGATCTATGATGTCGAAAGAAGGAAAACACATGGACACAACAACTTAAAAAACTAAACTTTCTGTACTTCTTTCACCGGAGAAAATTTAAATTCGAAAAGACAGAAAAATCACAAATCAACAGGAGCATTTAAAACCAGGGAATAAAAATAAACCGGAGCAAATGGCAAACATGGAGGATATTAAAACAGCTCTACTTCCCATGCAAGAAGTGATAAAAGAACTATCTAATCAAGTGCAATCATTTGGAATTTCTTGCAGTCAAATTCTGGAAAGAATGGATAAAAATGATGCAAGAATTACTGAGAATGAAGATAAAATAGCACTGCTAGCCAAAAAATCTGAAGCACATGAGCAAGACATTCATTCTATGCAAGCTAAAATCATTGATCTAGAGGCGAGGTCTAGGAGAAACAATATAATCATAAGAGGAATACCGGAATCTGTACAATACAATGATTTAATTCCATCAATCATGCAAATATTCACAGCACTATTCAGTGACTCGGTAACTGCACAACAAATAACAATAGAGCGAGCCCACAGAGCCCTGAGGGAATCACAAGCTTCTAACACACCAAGACCTGTTTATGCTAAAATTCTTAACTTTCAAGATGTCAATAAGATATTACTAACTGTTAAAAAAAATGGGGGCTCTATTATGTGGCAAAACAACAGAATTTCTTTGGCTCAGGACCTGCCTTTGCAGATTAGGCAAGCCAGACAGCTATTATCTCCCTATTGCAAGTTTCTTATTGAAAAACAAATAAAATTCCAAATGAAATACCCAAATACATTAATATTTACATTAAATGGGACTAGACATTCAGTTACAACAAAAAAAGAAGCAAAAACGACTTTTCTGGCGATTTTTAAAAGCTTACCTGCTTCTGAGACCTAGAGTGAACTTCCGATGGGCCTGGCAGGGCATCCGAGGTCAGATCCACATTGTACTGTATGTCAAGGTCTTATCTTTGCTTTGTTTGTCCTTTTATTGCTCTAGGCTGTTTTTTACAACAGGTATGATCTTCTTTTGGTGTTATTTACTCACGCTGTGGCATTTTACTGCCTCCACGATATCAAAATGTCCCACGAATGGAGCCAAAATGGTTTTGCTGCTTCAGAGGGTGTATTATTGATGTGGCACTTCCGGAAGTCCATCAGGATAAAGGGTCCCCCTTCGCAAAGCTGTCAGTCGCTCTGAAGTGTCGCAAATTCAACGAAGAGGCTCCAGGACTGTTAAAATGTGAAAATTATTTATAATAAACGTCTTTAGTACTAGTAATACCTTAATACACACAACAGTAGCCCCTTATTACTCCTAATGTTTAGTAAACACCAAGTTAAATACATAACTTGTTCAAACATACAAATGACATAACTATACATATAAAACAGATCTGAGATTGCAAGACTTTTAGTAATGAGGGGTTAGTGAACTAATTATATTAATCTACCAAGGTGTTATCACATATTTTATTTTAACCAGTATACATGTATATTTTACATATATAGGTTTAATCTCCTTTATATATAATCCTTGCTATTAACCTTGTTATAGGAATATATCTTAAATGTACTACTTAATAGTGGGCTTATATTTTGAGATGTTTGGGAATTCTCTGTGGTAACATTTCTACCTTATTAGTAGATCAAAGTATAAGGGTAAACTTAAAATTGCTAGATGTTAAAACAGGCATATAGATATTTGATAAAATGTTTCATACATATAGCTGATATTAAGTTTAAAAACACCTTCTGAAGAGTTACTTATTCAGGTTTAGGGTAACTGTCAGGACCACTCAGCCTATCTGACTAAATATTTAAATGTTTGTCTATTTGCACTAGTTCAGATTTACTAAAATTGTTAAGATTTTTTTTTTTTTTTTTTTTTACAGGTAGTAGAAAGTTTTTCCCAATGTGAACTAAGTTGTTTAGTGTTAAATATCTGATGTTAAGGACTCAATCTGGTTTCTTGGCTGAAGTGCAGGTACACATATAAACGAAGGTAAAACAAACTCATTAGTTATTTTAGGAACACTATGGTTTCATTTATCTGAGAACAAATGTTTAAATAATGTCCCAAGTATTATTGTTAGATAAATGAGGGCGTTCCTATGGAGGCAAAGGACAATAATTGTATATCTTGTTGTTCAGTTTTGCTCTGTCTCTCTTATTTTAACTGTAATGACAAGAGGTGTAGAGGAATAGTGGTGTTTTAAAGGGAATGAGTAGATTAGGCTTTGTAGACATAGTTGTTCTGTGTATAGGTCCATTCCATGTTGTATTCTTTTTATATATAAAGTTCTATAATATTTACCTGTTAATACCACTAATTTTTAAAATTTTTAACTTTGTTAATGACCTATACTATTCCTGGTCCAGGGGTATAGTGGGTAGGCACTGGTATGGGACGGGATCTCAAGAATGCTTTCATAAAATATATCTGTTTAACACTCAATTGCTTTTAATACACTATTTATGAGTTCTAGAATACCAACATAAAAGAAATTTATTGGAATGTGGGTAATAGATTCATGGAATATTAAGGGGCTCCAGAACTTGAAAAAGAGGAAGTTGTTGCTTCATTTATTTCTGCAGGCTAAGGCGTGTTTTATATTACTTCAGGAAACTCATTTGACCAATGACCAATGGACTGAAATAAAGAAGAAAAAATGGATAAGAGAAATTATTGCCTCGGAAGGTAAAACTAATAGAGCAGGAGTTGCGATAATTATAAAAAATCAATATCAAGATAAAATTTTATATTCTAAAATGGATAAAGAAGGAAGGTGGTGCTATGTGATTCTCTCTTCTACTCTTTATGATAAACCCATCATACTTCTCAACATATATGCACCATGTAAGAATCAACAGTCATTCTTAGCATTACTTTATCCTATTTTAAATAAATATACTAGTCATTATATAATTATAGGGGGAGACTGGAATGCTTATCAGAACCCTAAGTTAGATAAATCAAGCTCACAAAGGTCATTTAATAATCAAGTAGTATCAACATTAAGTGAGCTCAAACATGACTTTAAATTATATGACCCTTTTAAATATGTAAACAATCTTTTTAACACAAATAGTTTTACATTTTACTCAACTGTCACAAAATGTGGTCTAGAATAGACTTTTTTTTAATTTCGGAAACATTGATTAATTATAATCCTGTAGTATCTATACATGCTTGCTATTTATCAGATCATTCTAAAATTTCATTAAGTTTTGCTAGACCTTAGAAATAGTAGAATACACAGGAGTTATAATTGGTCCTTAAATCCAAACTTGTTAAACAAAAAAGAAATAAGGAAATTCAAGAAATTCTAAATTCCTCACTGGTTAGATTAGTCAAACAACAACACATACCTGATATTGAATGGGCGGCAACTAAAGCTCAAGTAAGGGGGGGTTTCCTTCAAAAAGCCTCTTATTATAAAAACAATTCAGCTCAAAGAAGAACAAATCTTAGAGGCTAAAATTAAATTGTTAGATCAGGAATTAAGGCAAAATCATAACACACAAACAGAAACGGAATTATTTAAAAGTCAGAAAGATATTTTCCTGAGCCAAAATAATAGATTAGCATTTCATGAAACCAAAATGCTTGCAAGATATGCTAATCATATTCAAACTCCATCAAGGGCTTTAGCTAGAATTATTAACCAGTCTAAATCACCCTCTCAAATTATAGAAATACTCTACAAGGACAAAATTTATACGAAATCTGAAGATATTATCAATACCTTTGAATTGATTTACTCTCAAATTTATGGCGAGTTAGATGAGTCACGTATAGATGAGACTAACAATGATTTTATTCAAAAAATTAATTTTCCGAAATTAGATGACAATTTGCAAAAAGATTTAATCAAACCAATTTCCACCGAAGAAATAACAACAACAATCAATAAGCTGAAATCACACAAAGCGCCGGGCCCAGATGGTCTTACTCCTGAGTTTTACAAAACATTTAGTGGTACGATTGTTGAAATACTATCATATACTTTTAACTATATTATTAATAAAATCAACGACCCTCATTTTAATGCATTCAAAACTATTTTAATACTCAAGGAAAATTCGGATCACCAAAACCCAGATAATTATAGACCTATTTCACTCTTAAATATTGATACTAAAATTATGACTACTGTTTTAGCTAACAGACTGAAGAAAATAATGAATTTAATAATTTCAAATGAACAAACAGGTTTTTTTAACTTATGGGCAAACTAGTGACAATACTTTAACTCTGCATACGTTCATTTCTTATGCCAATCAGAAGAATTTAAATTTGTATGCACTCATTATTGATGCACAAAAAGCCTTTGATAGAGTGAACATAAAATTTTTATTTCATATTTTACCATTTTTTAACATACTGCAAGAATTCATCAGGACATTACAAATATTATACAATAATCCATACACTACCTTATATATCAACAAGATTTTCCTCCAAAAGAATACAAATTAAAAATGGAACCCGACAAGGCTGTCCTCTATCCCCTTTATTATTTAACTTATATTTGGAACCTTTATTTTTACATATTAAACAAAATGTATATCATGACACCCCAATACTTTATGGTACCCAAGATTTCTATGGCAGCTTTTGCAGATGATCTTAATGTATATAGTATAACACCAGTTACAGATATCAAGAAATTAACAGCTGTCGAAAACTTTTCAGTAATATCTAACTATAAAATAAACCTTAAAAAAACCAAGATATTTCCATTAAAAACTCCGAAACCCTTTTCGCTTTTACCATTGGTAGGGCAAGTAAAATCGGAAGAAAAGATTAAATATCTAGGTATCACATTTTCCACAGATAAGGACTTTTGTATTAATAATGTCAAATTAATTTGGGATCACATTTTATCTGACCTAAGGAGATGGAATAAACTAAAATTACCACCGTTAGCAAAGGTTTCAATTATTAAAATGAACGTATTACCAAGATTATTATATATCTTCAGATCTGCTCAGGTTTTAATCCCGAAGAAGTTCTTCAAACAAATCCACACGGAATCTGCTAAATTTATATGGGAACCAAGGAAAACTAGAATTTCATACGATAAATTGATGACCCCAAAAGGCAGAGGGGGTTTGGAATTACCCAATTTCGAAAAATATTACTTAATTATAAATGCCAGTAGAATTTTAAGAATTGCTAATTATGATACACATAGCAAGAATTGGTCCCCGTACTGGTTAAGATTGAATCATAAACATGTAGAGAGTCTGAAAATTAATCCTAAATCATTACCTTTTCTAAGGAAAGATACGTTTAAATCACTGGCTTTAATGGAGCATATTAAAATATATATCACATTATTACAAAATCTCTTCACTTCATTAAATCTTACCCAACACCTTATGATCCTACAACCTTTTCATGGGAATCCAAACCTGAGAATTAATAATCAATTAATAGACCTAAAAGATTTCCCACTTATTATTAATTTAACGTTATGGGATATATACCCTTAGTTGAAATATTCGGCTCATGAAGTAAGACAGGAATGGAACCTTCCAAAATCATACTTAATAATATTGAGACAGATCAAAGATTTATCTATAAGTTACTTTAAAGATTTAAAAATTAATGATGAGGATTTAACTAAATGTACAAATTTATGGCAAGCCCTCCTACAAGATAAGTATATAACATCTGCATATAAACTAATAAAAGAAATTAAATATCAAGATCAAGTCCTTTTATCAAATTATTGGAAAGATAAAATACCCTCGATTGAAAATAGTAAAATATTAAAAGCAATCAACTTAACTATTAAATCAATTTCCCTCCAAAAGTTAACTTTTACTCAACTTATGATACTCAATAATGCTTATTATACGCGTCTTAGCTTGCATAAATTTAACTCTAAAAATTCTCCTAAATGCCCATACTGTAAAAATGAAACTGCAGATCTCCTTCATATGTTCTGGAGCTGTAAGTGTATATATAAACTATGGAATTCCTTGAAACTACAACCGCAGAAGGTGGGTTATCAAACTTCCATGCTTTCCTCGGAATTTACTATATTACATATTCCCCCAAATGATCTAACTAGATCCCAATTGACCATATTTATGAATATCTTTTTGTTAATGAAACTCTATATAGCAACTAATTGGTTGAATCCATCGCAAACTTCATGGGACAACTTTAAGAATATAGCGATAAAACACTTACTAGCCCACAAATTACTAATTACTGATCATACCAAACATATAAATAATCGGAAGATCTGGGAACAAATTTTTAACATTATATTGGCTTAATGTGTGGAACCCAGGATAACCCTTGGATATTAATACTATAAAGTAAACTTTAATAGTAATCAAATTATTATTGGATATAATACCTATTGTCTAGACTCTTCAGATGTCTTTTCTTGTGTTAAAATGAAAGCATTCATGTATATAGTGTACATATGTTGTAGGATTGTTTTTTGTAGTATTGTTTGGAAACTACCTGTGTATATCATGCTCAAATATGTGTATGAACAATTGTAAAAGTAATAAAGAATTATTATTGAAAAAAAAAAAAGATCTATCAAGCACATTCAATCGTCTTTTTCCAGAAGCGGGAGGATAGACTGTATTGCGACCATCCGGAATTTGTGTATTTTCACTAACTTGTTTAATACACTGAGATCCAAAATTGGTCTCCAGTCCCCAGTTTTCTTTGGCACCAAAAATAGTCGAGTAGAATCCGGATCCTATCTGGTCTGGAGGGACTACTTGGATGACTCTCTTTCTTAGCAGCTTTTCTATCTCTAGTGCTGCTTCTTCCCTTTGACTGGGTGGAACGTCGGGAAGGTTTTTTGAAGGGGCAGGACAAAGATCGATGGGGATATGATAACCTCTGGTTATAATCCTTTATACCCAAGAATCGGTGGTGATGGTTAGCCAGGCAGAAGGGTACAAGGAGAACCGTCCCCCAACCACCTCCAGAGGAAAGGAGTTGGGCCGTTCTTCAGGAGCACTGGTAGGATTGACCAGGGAAAGAATCCCTGGAACCCTGGTTACGCGGACCCCCTCTGCCCCGAAAGGAGTGTCTTCCCTGTGAGTTTCCCCCTCTGCCTCTAGGGGAGAACTCGGCCTGTGTGTCACGGAAAGGACTCTGAGATTTCTTGAACCATATCTTCCCACTCTTTTGGTTTCGGGAGAAAGGATGTTGAGGGGAAGAATAACGGACACCTATGGCAGAAAGGGTCTTACCGACCTGTTCATATCTAGCCAGTGTGCTTTTAACTTTGGGCGCAAACAACAAGGAGGCCTCAATGGGAGCGTTAAGAAAGGAAGCCTTAAAGGGTTCCGCGAAATTGCACAAGAGCATCCAGGCATGTCGTCTCAAGACCGCAACTGAACCTGCTGCTCTAGCTGCTCCTTCTGATGTGTGAGATATCAGTCACATAGAGGAGTTAGATATTGATTCAATGGTGGCCAGCTGAGAGGCCACTGTCACGGACCTCATCAGACGTGGCACCAGCCAAGGTTTCAGAGAGTTCAGAAATCAGATCCCTTTGAAGCCTGGTAAAGTGTGCCATATAATTCAGGGACCTGATAGTAAAGGTCGCTGATGCAAAGGTGCGTTTCCCTATACTATCCAGAGCCCGGGACTCTCTGTTAGGTGGATGGACAATCTGGCTTTCTTCTTCTGCCAGATCCTTTTTTGTTGCAGCAGCCACCACCAAAGCATCCACAGGAAGACCTTTGGACCAATGGGGATCCGAAGCAGGAGGAGACAAAATCTTATCTGGCCTCCGGGGAATAGCTTTGACAGTATCAGGAGCCTTCCAAGCATGCTGCAAGATAAGCCGGACAAGTTCATCGAGAGGTGGAGTAACCCAGGAGGTAGGGGGCCAGGCACGAAAGGCCTGCAGGAACACAGATTCCTCAGAGTTCGGATTAGAGGACTGCCAGTCACCTCTCTGTTTCAGGATTTCGAGAATATCACCAAAGGATACATCAGAGGGTGACCGGGGGGATCCTTCCCCCTCATTAAAATCTGTCTCTTCAGTGAGAGACTCCTCTGTGGAGTCCATGTGCTTCCTCTTACACAAACTTTTCTGGTGGACCTCCTCAGTGGAAGAAGCTGGAGAAGACAGTGGAAAAGGGGATTCCTGTGGGAATATGTCCTGAGGCCCTTGCACCCGGTGTCCTCTAGGTGCGGCATGTGAAACCAGTGTACCAGAGGAGGGCGGAGGTATAGACAGTCTAGTATCGCCGGCAGCAGCGAAAGCCTTCTCTATCAGTTGGAAGGCTGGTCCCCATGAAGAGGACTGAATGTCTAGGACAGGGGTCACCCCTCCCCTAAGTGTATCAGCCTGCCGACCCGGAGTCCCTGGATGGCTGTGGAGCAGCAAACTATGCGTGTCACAATTGACATCCTGGGTCATAGCAAAACTTTCCTGCATGAAGGCAACTGCGGTTCCTTAGTGAGATCCATAAAGGGGGTCACAGAAGGGGAAGACTGTGCTATATCCATTGATTTCAAAGACAATGAAGGAGGAGAATAAGAAGGGGTCTTTGGAGATGGGTGATCACATCCCAAGGAAGGATAGCTCCTGAGGGGTGGGATACCTCTGGCCAAGACCACCTGATCCACAAGACGCAACACATCATGTTTGGAAAGGCTTCTAGTGGACCTCACGGAGACTGAGGGAGAAACAGGCCTGTCCACAGAAGAGGCAAACTCTGTGCCCATCTCACCAGTCCACACCGAGGACAACGGTGCTGAGAGAGACTGGACTACGAGTGTCTGCACCGAAGAAGTCATCGGTGCTGAGGTCATGGTTTGCACCGATCCCTGTGAAGTGGTTGTCGGCACAGAAGCTGGAACCAACAAAACTGGAGTCAACAATAAAGGTGTCGGTTATGAGGACGATGTCGGAACTGACGTGGTCAAGGTCTGCGCTGACTGAACGGTCGGTGCCAATACAGTGGTAATAGTCTGAACCAAGGAGCCCCTCAATGCCAATATAGTGAAGGCTGCAGGAGAAGATGGAGCCAAGATCACTAATGGAGCTGAAGGTCTAGGCACCGAAAGCACTGGGGCTGACTGAGTGAGCTCCAAAGCCAGAACTTTAGCCTTTTTAGGTTTTGGTTGGCGGGAGTCCCCAGCCGGGGACAAAGGCAAAGATTTAGCCTTGGTAGGAACATCTAAGATTTTCTTATGGGCTCTAGGAGGTGTTGAGGCCTCCGACCCAGAAACAGCCTCTGAAAAGGGAGATTTAAGAAGTCCCTTCAGCAACAGCTTGTTTTTCCTTTCCAACAAAGTTCTATTATAAAAGTTTTCACAGATAGTACAGGGCAGGTCAACAGACAAGTGGGACGACCCCAAACAATAAACGCACAAAGAGTGTGCATCAGAAGTAGGTAGTTTGTGTCCACAATCAGAACACCGCTTAAACCCCAGACTATCTTTATCTGCCATGACAGCAAATAATTAGAAAAGGGTACCAGCAATGATACAAAAGAATACCCGAAGGTATGAAAAAAAGGGAAGGATTACCAACGATGGTAAAGAGAGAATACCTTGCGGTAAAAAGGTACAGAAAAGAGCAGAAAAACCTGAAGAAAATAAGTACGCTAGATGTACTAGGGTAAGAGACAATGAAATAGAAACTTTTCTGACAAAAATGTAATATGAAAGACTATTAAACAACGAATAACTGTACTTAGCTCAAGAGAAGCAGTTTGACACAACCGAATGGCAACGCGGCAAATGAAATCTAAGGTAACAGGGAGAGGAGGATTGTGGGTAAGAGTTTAGCTCGAGAGTTTGAAGTTGACGCGAGCTTGGAAAATGGTCGGCTTGGTTCTGAGGTCAGAACCGATACCCATGCGTAAGGAATGAACGAGGATTAACAATATCAGATTGGATGTTGCAGAATGGAGCACTGAGTTGAGAAAGTCTACTGAAGAACTCTCATATGGAGCATGGCCAATGGGACAAGGGTGATATCTGCTGCCATGGACCCCAAAGCCTGAACTATCAGTTGGGCTGGAAGGGATGAATTCTGGATCATTTTCTTGACTTGGGACTGTAGAATGTTTACTCAAGTTGAGGGAAGAGAGGCTATTTGATTGTATCCAAATAAACACCTATGAACTTCAGACTCTGTGTTGGGGGCGAGTTGAGATTTGTTGTAACTGACTGCTATTCCTAGGTGGGAGCACAGATGGGCAAGTAGTTCCTTGCTTTTATCAGTTGATGCTTGGTTGGAGCAGTAAGAAGCCAGTTGTCCAGATATGGAAACACCCAGAATACAACAGTCTCAACTGAAATGCTACAACTGCCATGCACTTGGTGAACATCCTGGGGGATTCAGTGAGGCCAAAGGGCAGTGCTCCGAACTGATAATGCCTGGCTCCCAGATGGAAATGTAGGCATCTCCTAGAGCACCTATTCATTTTGATGTGACAGTACACATCCTGAACATCTACTGAGCACATCCAATCATCCTTCTGCAGAAGAGGCAGAATGGACTGAACCATGACTATACAAAACTTTGTATACTGCACAAACTGGTTTAATTTGCCGAGATCCAGAACTGGTCTCACGTTTCCTGACTTTTTTGCCACTAAAAAGAATCTTGAGTAAGTTCCAGACCCTCTCTGGTCTGGGGGGACCGCTTGGATGACTCTCATATTCTAGCAGCTTTTTTTATTTCTAAAGATGCTGCTTCCCTCTGATTGGGTGGAACATTGGGGATTTCCTTCAGAACTGGTAGGGAAAATGGTATGAAAAAAAACACAACCTCCAGCTGGTAACCACCACGGCACCAATAAAGGGTAGCCAAAGAAAAGAGTTGACACAAATTTTATTCACAAACCAAAAGAACTCAAATGGATTTAGTCTGAAACCTCACCAGAATCAGACAAACAATCTCCTACAGCTAATTAAAAGCAATGGTCCCACTATCACTGGTCAACATTTAACTCTTGAACCAATCAATGTGAACATAGGCACCCACCTCTTGTAGTACCTCACTTCTAGTTGTACAAATACCTTTATATTCAAGCATTTTAACTAAATGCATATAAAACATTTTTAAAAACTTAGCTAGTGTGTGATACATACAACCAACACATTATTAATTCAAAATGCACACATATATGCATATATATAAAATATATATTAAAATATGTACATAAACTACATTAGACCTAAAATATTACACCATCTTATAACTTATCTACTCTAAGTTTTAGAGCTGGGGACAGTGAAATGTGGTCATTTAATCTTGGGCGAACACAGGCATCAAGATGTAATTGCCAATCAGTTCCACTTATTCCAGTCTAGATTCCCAATCACCACCCCTTTCTTGTTGTTTCACCATCTCAAGAACCCAAAACTTAAATTGGCTTTTGTGCATTTGCTGACATGATGATGCCAAGCATTAGTTTCTTTCTTCCTGCTAATTTCATACATATGCTCATAGATTTGTTGTCTTAAACTATGTTCGGATTTACCCACGTAGAATGCCCAACAGAATATACAATAAGCTACATATAAGTTCACTTGTCAAAAATTCCCAATACTTATTAATAATATTCTGAATCTTCCCAACATTCTGACTATATGTTATCACTAGATAGAGTAAATGTTGGTATGTTCCCCATTGAATTCCCTTTTTTGTATTAAATCTTCCATCACATATCTAAAATAAGAAGGGAATCCAGGCATTATTTAAAGTATTCAGTTATATTTATTACTGCTTGGTAGTAACTTGGTTAAAGTGTAGCTATCATTCTAAGTCTTTTGGATTAAGCACTTGGGCTTCAGACCAGTTGTTCTACATTAGGAAGGTTTGTGGCATGCACTGTGGTGGCAGGACAGGTAGCTTTCATCCTTTTAAGTTGGGAACTGCTGATTGAGAGCTCAGTGTCTCTTATTCTTAAAGTGTATTAGCTCTGGTTTAAGCACTTGGGCTTCAGGCCAGTTATTTTACATTAAGAAGGTTCGTGGTCTGCACTCTTGTGGGAGGAGAGGCTGGACTCTGCCCTTCTGAGCTGGGAATTTCTGGTTAAAGGTTTATAGTGCCTGAATATTTGAACTGTATCTTACTGAAATTGGTACACCTTGTTTGCTGTAGCATAGACTAGATCCAGGCCTGCTGAATCTAGGTTTGTTTCTATGCTTGTTATTTCCCTGGAATGCTAATTCCACCTAAAACGCGGCTTCTCAGCGCTTCTGTGGATCCCTAGTGATATCTGCATTGCTTACTGTACTTATTTCCTTGCTTCGCTTGAAAGAAAGTTACTGTTTGTCATTTTTGCATTTAAGTTACCTGTAACACATTGCACTTGTTACCTGGCACTTACTCACTAAAGCAATTATAAGTCAGCACTAAAAATGAAAAGCACTACACCCTCGCTCCCCATTGGCCCTTGTTTTCAATTATAAAGGAATTCCCAATATTATTCTAGCATGTCCAAAGGTCAGTTGTCAATCTCCTCTCCGGTCCAGCTGGTGAATATGGGAATCTTGAGGCAATGTTACAACTGCCTCATGTACACAGACAACCCTCTCCTCCTCCCAACAAATTCCAACACATGTGAGAGATGCAACCATATAGCCGTACTGAAGGCTAAACTCTCTCAACTCAGTACTGGCAAAACCAGTCAGGAGGAGAAGGAAACCACACTCACTACAATTCCAGTCTCACATAGACCTACCATGACAGCAAACCAAACACATAAACACACAAAAACATACTCGGGAGGCTCTAAATAAAAATCTGCCTAAGCAGCAGAGACCTCCAAAGCAGACACCCAAGCAATCACTACCCCAAAACAAAACAAGTGCAACACATAGCTTACAAATCCAGTGTGCCGAACAGTCACAGCCCTTAAGGCTAAACAACACACCTGATACACTTGTAATAGGTGACTCTATTGTCAGGCACACTGACGTCCCGCTCACCAGGCTGAACAAGGAGAAGGTCATGGTGAGCAGCCTGTCTGGCGCTAGGATCCGCCACATAACACAAGCACTCAGGTCACTCCAAGGCAAGTACAAATATGACTCAGTCATTGTCCATGCTGGTGTGAATGACCTGAGACGTACCTCCCTGGACTACATGAAAAGAGACATAGAGGAGCTCTCTGAGCATGTAGCCCAGGCTGGTATGACCCTGACCTTGAGTAGCATCTTACCCTCGCCAAGAATGATGCCACAATATGAAGACAAGATGATCAATTTCAACAATTGGATTAAGTATTGGTGTCATTCAAAGGGGATCCAATGCCCGTCAGCTTGGGATGATATGCACGACAAGCCACGATGCTTTGCTAGGGACGGCTTGCACCTGTCACCCCTGGGCTTTCGGATATTGGCAAAGGCTCTGGCTACCCCCATAGTGCCTTTTTTAGGCAAGGCTCAAAAGACAAACCCACCTCCATAGGTATCACAAGGGATAAGAAACTAAGAGTAATGCTACTCAATGCTAGAAGTCTAAACCTCAAGATGCACGCACTCAAAACTCTCCTTAGCATGGAGAACATCGATATCTGTGCAGTAACAGAAACCTGGTTCAGGACTCTCGAGAGCACCCCAGCACTACCAGGTTATACCTCATACCATGCTTTTCGGCCCCAAAACTTGGACCGAACCACAAAAGGAGGGAGTATCGATATTCATCAAAGATACCCACACCTCCAGGTTGGTGGCAAAGCACGAAGCATCAGAGACTATCCATGTGCAACTAACAGTGGGTAAAACTGCCTTCCAGTTTATAGCCTGCTACAGACCACCCTCCCAAACCCAGGAACCTCACTCGGCCTTCCTGAGAACACTGGAAAATATGAAGGTCTCTCCGAACACCATTATATTGGGCGACTTCAACTACCCAAACATAGATTGGGAGCATTACTCTAGCTCCAACACCCTTGCCCAAAGGTTCCTAGAATTCATAAACTCAGATGCTATGGAACAACTTGTTACCACTCCCACAAGAGGGGAAAACATACTGGACCTGATCATCACCAACATGGGGACTCTATGCTCCAGACCAGAAGTGTATCCCTCACTGGTAAGATCAGACCATAAACTGATCTCACTGGATATTCACATCCCGACCCCACCCCCTGCCCAGAAAACCACAGTGAAAAACTTCTCTAAAGCAAATTTCACACTCCTCAAAACCAAGGTGGAATCCTTCAAAGCCCCCGGGCCTGTGGAAAATACGGCCCAGACCGCAGAATCCTTTATAAATGCATTCTATGAACACCTTCAGGAATGCATGGATCATGCAATCCCAAATAAAACCAAGACCCAATCCTCCAAAGGCAGACGACCTGTCTGGTGGACCCCAGCCATAAACAAACTATACAATAGAAGGAGGAAGCTACTACATGATAGAGTAAAATCCCTAAAAGGGAAGGCATCTCTGATCAGTATTAGCAAAAAACTAAGGGCACTCATAAAATCGTCAAAGGCGAGCTTCGAGACAAAAATTGCACAGGACACTAAGGATAATCACAAGGCTTTCTTTAGTTATGTTAGGAACCTGGGTGGGAATTCCCAGATATGCTCAGAATTAGTCCAAAATGACAAAAAATACACTGATCCCACAGACATTGCCAACATCCTAGCTGACAGGTTCAGCGCAAACTTCTCCCTCCCCTCCCCACCAAAAGAGCAAATATCTATCCCAGCAGAGTGCTGCCCCCCTGACATCTCAGATGCTCAGGTGGGAGCCGCCTCTCCAAAGCAAAAACACAGCATCAATGGGACCAGGCGGTGTCCCAGGCTGTCCTACATGAACTCCAAGAAGAGCTAAACCCAAACATAAAACTACTGTTCAATCTCAGCCTTACTACAGGATATGTACCCAAAGAGTGGCATACAGCAACAGTGGTCCCTCTCCACAAAGGTGGTGCCTCAATGGACCCTGGAAACTATCGCCCCATAAGCCTGACTAGCTTGGTCTGCAAAGCTATGGAAAGGATCATCATGGACCTCATAAATAAAGATATTGGGGACCTACAGACACTGGATCCTACCCAGTTTGGCTTTGTTAAGGGCAGATCCTGCCTCTTAAACCTGGTTGACTTCTTTGAAACAGTCACCAAGGCCATTGACGAAGGGAAGGTGGTCCACACAGCCTATCTGGACCTCGCAAAAGCCTTCGATACAATACCCCACTCGGGCATTATAGATAAGCTCACCAGCTTAAATATAAACCCCTATGTCACTAGATGGGTTGCAAACTGGCTCAAGGACAGAACCCACATGGTTAGAATTGCTGGAGCCATGTCAGACTTCAAACCAGTTACAAGTGGCGTCCCACAAGGATCAGTCCTGGGACCTCTCTTGTTTGGTATATATTTCTCGGAGGTACAGGCCAACACGGAAGGACTGTGGCTGACCAAGTTCGCAGATGACTGCAAACTGGGCGCCATAATCGACTCTCCAGCTGACACAAGCATCCTCCAAAAGGGCCTCCTAGAAACAGACAACTGGTGCCAGAGCCATGGCCTCAAGCTAAATGCCAAAAAGTGTATAGTCATCCCCTTTGGCAAAAACAAAGTGCCCACAAATTACCACATAGGTGGTAATCCATTAAGTACAGAAGAAGTAATTAGGGACCTGGGGACCCAAGTTGATAGCAATCTCTCATTTGACAACCACGTGGCCAAAGTGGTTAGAAAAACATTTTATATAGCCCACCTAATCATGAAGGGATTCACATCTAGATTAGGGGAGGTCATCGTGCCTCTTTACTCATCCCTCATCAGGCCCATAATCGAGTACAATGCCCCTTTGGGATGTACCTTACCAAACACCTGCAGCAACTGGAAAGACCCCAAAAGTACCTCACCAAGAGGATCAAAGGGCTCAAACAGATGCCATATGCTGCCCGGTTAAAGAAACTCCAGCTCTACTCAGTGGCATACCGCCTGCTCAGAGGTGACCTGTGCCTGACGTATAAGGCCATGTCCAAATTAAGGGACATGCTGCACCTCAGAAAATCCAAATCCCATCGAGCTACACGCTCGAGAGACTTGAACCTCAGCACTGAAATAAATAGGACATGCTGGAGGGACAGATTCATAACCCAGAGGCTCCCTTCACTCTGGAATAAAATCCCAGTCCAGGTTAGGCAGAGTCCCTCATTGACTCTCTTCAAGAGGAATCTTGATGAGTGGATGGGAGATCATAGGTTTACCCCGGGTATCACTTCTGTGTCACTGTTAGACAGAGGCACAGTATACTAACCTCGAAAAAGGGCATAGCAAAATTAATTTAAAATGGGTGGCGAAAGCCAAACACACTCTGGCTAGGCTTATAAATGCCCGAGGGCAGATAGCCTAGTATGAACCTATGAACCTATGAATTCAGAAAAAAGATTCAGATTAATAATAAGTATTGGGAGCTTTTTGTTAATATGCCCAATAACTTAAAAAAGAAGTTATGTCTTATCATAACGTTCCTTCTGTGTTGTAAATCTTCATTCATTCCTTACTGATTGGACTTTGGTTCAGACCTTGGAACCGACTCGGACAATATACAAGCTCACGCCAGCCAAAACCTCTCAAGCTAGGTCCTACCCATATTGCCCCTCTTCTCCTTTCTCCATTGTGTTTGCCCGCCTGGCATAGAGATAATGGAAACAACAGAATGGAGGCCCTATCCGAGCAAATACCTTATCAGGCCGATAGTACCAAAGGATCCCCAGCAGTCTTTAGGCAGGGGGAAAGAGGGCGGGATATAAGGAATGAATGAAGATCTACAACACAGATGGAACGTTATGGTAAGACAACTTCTTTATCTGATGTTGTAAATCTTCATTCCTTACTGATAGGACCAAATCCCCAGCTACTTGTGACCTGGGTGGTCCTATGGAAGGACATTCCTGAGCACCATTGAGTCAAAGGATGTCCTTCCCATGGAGGTCATATCCAATTTGCAATGCATGATAAAGGTATGGGCGTTGCCCAAATGGCCACTGCACAGATGTCATCCATAGAAGCTCTGGAATGAAATGCCACCAAAGTGGACACTGCGTTCTAGAGTCAAGGCTCATTCCACCAGGTCAAAGATAATTTTTTTCTGTTGATAGATAAAGGTAATGCAATCTCTTACCCATTTTGACAAAGTGACTTTGGAAACAGCTTTGTCCAATCTGGGGCCTGAAAAAGCTATGAACAGCTTGTCTGACTTTCTGAAGGATTTAGTTCCAAGTAAAAACGTAGCGGCCTATGTACAACCAGCATGTGCAACTGGTATTCACATCTGTTAGAGAATTTTGGGGAAAAGAATGATAAATCAATGGACTGGTTGAGACTTGAATATGAGATAACCTTGAGTAAAAAGGAAGGGTCAGTTCAAAGTGATACTCTTTCCTTGTGGAAGATCAAAAAAGGGTGATTAATGCTCAAAGCCTGCAATTCTGATACCCTCCTGGCTGAGGTAATGGCTACCAGGAATAGGGTTTTCCAGGATAAAAACTTTATGTCACATGTGGCAGAAGATTAGAAGGGTGAACAGGTTAGAGTTTGTATGACCAAAGTCAAATTCCATGGTTCAGTTGGGGTTTTAATAGGTGGTCTGAGGTGTATTACTCCTTTCATAAATGTTTTGCAAAGACAGTGGGACATCAGTGAAGAGTCATTAAAACCATTATGAAAACTGGAGATAGCTGGTAGGTGCACTGTAATAGTAGAGGCTGAGGCTCCTGCATGAAGAAGGGTCGACAGGTATTCCAAAACTTTATGGACTGGTATTGAAAAAGGGTCTAGTCCTTGCTCTTTAGCCCAAACAACAAACCTGACCCATTTGCTGTGGTAGAGTTTCCTGGTGGAGGGTTTATGGGAAGCCAGAAGAATTTTTCGGACTGGGGAAAATAGGTTAATTTGCCTGGCAGTCAGCAGAAGTGGAGATACCAAGCCGTCAGCTTGAGACTGTGAAGGCTGGGATGGACCAGCCCCTGCAGGTGAGACAGGAGTCCCAGGGTTGGGTCCAGGGTCCATGGGCGGTGAACCAAATGAGGCCATAGGAAAAGGAACCAAACTTGATGGGGCAATAGGGGGCAATGAGGATAACTTTGCTTCTCAGCTGTTACGCTTTCTTCAAGAACTGTGGAATGAGGGGAATAGGGGGAAAGGCATACAGTAGACCAGGGGAACAATCATGAATCAGCATCTCTCGGTGATTCTCCCTGGGGGCAGGAATCAGGACAAAGAAGCTGCTGCATTTGTAGTTCAAGGGGGAAACAAAGATCGCAGCAAGGCTGGCCCCAACGATGAAAAAATTGAGTCACTACTATGGGGTTTAGAGACCACTCTCGAGGCATCAGAATGTTCCTGCTCAGTTTGTCTGCAATCAGACTGGAATTCCCAGGAATGTGCATTGCTTGTAGAAAGCGGTTGGAAGCTATCACCCATTGCCACACTCTTAGGGCTTCCCGGCATAAGGGATAGGATCTGGTTCCTCCTTGCATGTTGATGTACCAGACTGTACAGTCTGACTGGATAGCAATTGTCCCCAATGGAAGGGTTGTTTGGAATGCTTGTAAACCTAAGAGCACCGCCCTCAGTTCTAGGACACTGATATGCAGTTTGGCCTCTAATGGGAACAAAGTGCCTTAAACGATCTTTCCTTGAAAATGCCCCCCACCCCATCAGGGAAGCATCCGTGGTCACTGTGGCTTTGGGTTGGGGGGAAGGTCGATACAGTACAGTTGTGTACACTTACCATAAATGTAGATGTTCGAATGTATTCACTGTTACAGTCATCACACTTTGGTTATCTGCCTGCAGGTAGCCCTCAGTCGGCCCAAATACCAGAGTCTTGGGATTTCTGCACCAGATGCTGTCACCTCTTCTATGACGTCAAGTCGTCAGGGGTATAAAACATGCAGCTGACACCATTACATCAGTTTTTCTTGCCCCAGATGTCAGGAGCCCCCAAAATAGGAAGCAATCACATGGTGTGGAACACCTCCAGGAGAAAGTAAATACCATTGCCATAAGTTATGGCCAAAAAAGAGGATAGGTAGAAAGTATAGAAAAGATGGGGCTGGAGGGAGGGTAACCAGGACTGCAACAGTGAATACACTCGAACATCGACATTTATGGTAAGTGTACACAACTGTAGTATGTTCTTCGTGTTTCACTGTTGCAGTCATCACACTTGGGTTGATTCCCAAAGCTGAGAAAGGGTGGAGGCAGTCAAGAAGTATTAGGGCTGGCTAGCAGGCCTTGTAAGACTGCTGTGGCAAATCCAGCTCTGGATTTAGAAAAGATAGGTAAGTGGTAATGCTTGGTGAAGGTGTGCACAGAACTCCACATTGCAGCTTCCAGGATGTCCCTGGTAGGGACTCCCCTGAGAAATGCTGTAGAGGTTGAGGTAGTGAGGTAGCCCTAGTGGAATGAGGTCTGATCCCCTGTGGGCAGGTTTTCCATGGTGTTTGTAGCAGAAATGGATGCAGTGTGCTATCCATTTAGAAATGGCTTGCTTTGAAATGGCCTTGCCCTCTGCCCCTGTAGCAAAGCTGACTAGCAGCTGGTTAGATTTTCTGAAACGTTTAGTCCTGTCAAGGTAGAACCTGAGCTGTCTGTGCATGTCCAAGGAGTGCAGAATCCTTTCCTCTTTATTCTGAGGATTAGGAAAAAAGGTTGGTAAATGGATGGATTGGTTTAAAGCCACACTGGATACCACACCTTGGGCATAAATGATGGGTTAGTCCTGAGGGAAACCCTGTCTGTATGGAAGATAATGAAGGGTTCCACAGTCAAAAGGGCCTGTAACTCAGTCACTCTTCTTGCTGAAGTGATGGCTAGAAGTAAGGCTGTTTTCCAAGAGGAATTTTAACTTTGCTGTAGCAGCAGGCTCAAAAGGGGGAGCGTGAGCTTCTGTAGTACAAAGTTAAGGTCCCAGGCAAGAGTGGGAGCTCTCCTTGGGGGGTCTTAAATTGTTAGCTCCTCTCTGGAACTGTTTGCTCAGAGGGTGAGAGAAGAGGGGTGGCTCAGTATTGTAATGAGCTGAGATGGCAGAGGCATGAATCTTAATTGATGAGAAGGATAGGCCTTTGTGGAGAAGTTCTGCTAGATAATCTAGAATTTGAGGTAAGGTGGGCACGGCTGTGTCCTTTCCTTGAGACTGGCTCCAAGAACAGTATCTTTTCCACTTTTCTGAATAGGATTTCCTAGTACTAGGCCTCCTGGCCTCAAGGATAACATCCAGCACCTGTTTGCAGAGGGTTGCTAGTGATGTATTCAGGGAATAAGCCAGGCTGCCAGGTTCAGGGTTTGCTGCTGAGGATGCAAAATCTATCCATCCTGCTGGGACAGCAGGGAGGGGGTCTGATGTAGGTGCCAGGGTGGCACTGCTGTCAGACTGCGTAGGAGTGGGTACCAGTGCTGGCGTGGCCAGTCTGGTGCAATAAGGATTGTCCTTGGCCTGTCCTGTTTGATCTTGAGTAGTACTTTTGAAAGGAGTGGCAGAGGGGGGAAGGCATAGATTGAGAGGTTTTCCCATGTAAAGGATAGGCCATCCACTTTCCATGCTTGGCTGTGGGGAATTCTGGTGCAAAATTTGCTCAGTTGATGGTTTTGGGGGGAAGCAAAGAGGTCCACTTCTGGTGTCCCCCACCTGTGTATTAGAAGTTTGAAAGGGATGGGTTCCAGTTTCCACTCGTGTGGGTCCATTAGATTTCTGCTTAAGTCATTTGCCAGTGAATCTTGTTTTCCTAGCAGGAACTGAGCTTGCAGGTGCACTTGATAGCTCAAGGCTGTGCTCCACAGAGCCATGGCTAACCTGCAGAGTGGGTAGGAATGAGTTCCCCCCTGTTGTTTATGTACCACATAACTGTGGTGTTGTCTGTCTTTATCAAGCGTTGCCCTGGCAGGATAAGGTATTTGAAGGCTGTCAGTGCATTCTGTACAGCTAACATTTCTTTTTGATTAATATGCAGGTGAATTTGTCCTGGGCTCCATTTGCCTTGAATGCATTTGCCTGCCATGCGAGCCCCCCATGCATAGTCTGATGCATCTGTTGTCAGGGTTTGGGCGGCGGGGGTTGAGTGAAATGGAATCCCTTGTAGTGGTTGCAAGCCTCTGCCCACCAAAGGAACTCTGCACTTAGGCAAGGAATGATAGGAATCACTGTTTCCAGGTCCTGAGAATGTTGACACCAGAGACTTTTTAAATACCACTGAAGTTTTCTCATATGCAGTCTTGCATATGGAATTAGTAGAATGCATAAGGCCATGAACCCTAGGGCTTGCAGTACTTTTCTTGCAAATAGTTGGTTTGAGTGGCCAGTAGTTTGAAGTAATTTGTCAAATAAACCTGCTTTTCTGGTGTGAGGAATGCCATCTGGGAAGTTGTGTTCAGGCTTGCTTCCTGGAATACAATCTTTTGGCTAGGCACCAAATGTGATTTCTTTTCATTGATGGTATACCCCAAAGAAGTTAGGAGTCTCTTTAAAAACGTCAGGTGCTGAAGTAGCAATTCCTGACTGTCCACCCGAATCAGGCAATTGTCCAAATAGGGGTAAATTTGAATATTTCTCTGCCTGCAGTATGCAATGGCTGGAGCCAGGCACTTTGTGAATACCCTGGGCAAAGTAGATAAGCCAAAGGGAAGTGCAGAGAACTGATAGTGCACAGAGCGTGCCCTGAAACGTAGATATTTCCTGCAAGATTCCCTTATGGGGATGTGCAGATAAGCTTATTTTAAGTCTAGGGTGATTAGCCAGGAGTCCTTGGCTAGCATAGGAAGCAGCTGCTGGAGAAGGGGCTCACCTGGGGGGGGGGGGTCTTAAATTTTTAGCCCCTCTGAGGAATTGCTTTAACAGGGGGTGAGAGAAGAGGAAAGGTTCAGTATTATAATGTGTTGAAATTGCAGAGGCATGAATTTTAATTGACAAGAAGGAGAGGCCCTTGTGGAGCATTTCTGTTAAGTACTGAAGAATATGAGGTAAACTGGGCATTGTAGTGCCCATACCCTGGGTCTGGCTCCAGGAACAGTATCTTTTCCACTTTTCAGCATAGGATTTTCTAGTACTAGGTCTCCTTGCTTCCAGAATGACCTCTAGCACCTGCTTACTGAGGGATGCTATTGGAGAGCTCAAGGAATTAGCCAGGCTGCAAGGTTCAGGGTTTGAAGCTGAGGGTGCAGAATCTGGCCTGCCTGCTGGGACAGCAGGGAAGGTGTCTGAGGTAAGTGCCATGGATACAGCAGTATCATGCTGCGCAAGAGGGGGTACCAGTGGGTAATCTGCTGGCAGGTTGCCCTCAGTCAGCCTGATTAACTAAGTCTTGGGTCCTGTGTCGGTTGCTGTCCCTTCTTCCATGACGTCAGGTCGTCAGGGGTATAAAGCATGCAGCCGACACCTTTACATCAGTTTTTCTTGCCCCAGATGTCAGGTGCCCCCCAAATGGGGAGCAAATAAAATTAAAAAACACAAAAATATACCTCCAACCAAAAGCAAATACACCAAAAAGGCTTTTTTAAGCATAGTGAAAGAAAGTAGAGGTATAGTAAGAGAAAAACAAGGGGCTGGAGGGAGGGTAACCAGGACTGCAACAGTGAATACACTCGAACATCTACATTTATGGTAAGTGTACACAACTGCACTATGTTCTTCGTGTTTCACTGTTGCAGTCATTACATTTTGGTAGATTCCCAAAGCTATGGTTGGGAGGATGGAGTTATACAGCATTAGGACCAGCTACATGGCCCTGCTAGACTGCAGTGGCAAAGCCAGCTCTGGATTTAGAGAAAATGGTAATGCTTGGTGAAAGTATGTACTGAACTCCAGGTAGCAGCTTCTAGAATATACCTGGTAGGAACACCTCTGAGAAAGGCTGCAGAAGTAAATGCAGCCCTGGTGGAATGAGATCTGATCCCCTGGGGGATAGGTTTTCCATGGTGCTTATAGCAGAAATGAATGCAATGGCTTATCCATTTAGAAATGGTTTGTTTTAAAATAGCCTTCTCCTCTACCCCAGCAGCAAATGCCACTAGCAATTGTTTAGATTTTCTTCGAAATTTAGTTCTGTCCAAGTAGAATCTAAGTTGTCTGTGCACGTCCAAGGAATGCAGAATCCATTCCCCTGTGGATTGGGATAGAAGGTTGGCAAATGAATGGACTGGTTAAGAGCCACACTGGAAACCACCTTGGGCATGAAGGATGGATTGGTCCTCAGAGATACCCTGTCCGCATGAAAGATGATGAAAGGCTCCACTGCCATAAGGGCCTGTAAATCAGAAATCCTTCTAGCTGAAGTGATTGCTAAGAGAAAGGCTGTTTTCCAAGAAAGAAATTTTAAGTCTGCAGTAGCAGCTGGCTCAAAAGGAGGTAAAGTGAGTTTTTCCAAAACAAAGTTAAGGTCCCAGGCAGGGGTAGGAGCTCTCCTGGGTGGTCTCAAGTTCTTTGCCCCTCTGAGATACTGTTTGAGCATGGGATGAGAAAAGAGGGGTGGTTCTGTGTTAGTGAGCTGAAATAGCTGAAGCGTGGATTTTAAAAGACAGGCCCTTGTGAAGCATCTCAGTTAAATATTGCAAAATCTGAGATAAATTGGGCGGTGCTGTGCTCATCCCTAAAGATTGGTTCCAGGCACAGAATCTCTTCCATTTGTCAGCATAAGATTTTCTAGTACTAGGTCTTCTCGTCTCCAAGATGACATCCATCACAGGTTTGCTGATGGATGCAAAGGGTACATTTAAGTGATTAGCCAAGTTGCAAGGTTCATTGTTGGGAGCTGAGGGTGCAGAATTTGGTTCTTCTGCTGAAACAGTAAGGAAGGTGTCTGAGGCAGGTGCCATGGAGATATTTGTGACACACTTTGCAGGAGTGGGTACCAGTGCTGGCATGGCCAGTCTGGAGCAATCAAAATCATTTTTGGATTGTCCTGTTTGACTTTTAGCAGAACTTTGGAGAGCAGAGGGGGAAAGGCGTAGACTGATAGGTTTTTCCACCTGAAGGACAGAGCACCCACTTTCCAGGCTTTTTTGTGAGGAGTCTTTAGGCAAAATTTGTCCAACTGGTAGTTCTGGGGGGAGGCAAATAAATCTATGTCTGGGCTCCCCCATTTGCTTGTCAACATGTTGAAAATCCGTGGTTCCAGTTTCCACTTGTGTGGGTCCATGAGATTTCTGCTTAGTCCGTCTGCCAGTGTATTCAGTTTTCCTGGCAGGAATTGAGCTTGTAGTTGCACTTGGTGGCTCAAGGCCGTGTTCCACAAGGCCGTGGCTAGTCTGCAGAGGGGGTAGGAATGTGTACCCCCCTGCTTGTTTATGTACCACATAACCGTGGTGTTGTCCGTTTTTGCCATTAATTGTCCTGGATGAATGCAGTCCTTGAAGGCTGTCAGAACATTCTGTAGAGCTAACATTTCTTTTTGATTGATATGTAGATGCATTTGATTTGGGTTCTATTTGCCCTGAATGCACTTCCCTGCCAGGTGAGCCCCCCATGTATAGTCTGTTGCATCTGTAAGTCAGGGTTTGGGCAGCAGGGGGTAGTGTGAATGGCAGTCCCTTGTTTTGGTGGCAGACCTCTGCCCACCATAGAAACTCCAGGCGTAGGCAAGGGATGATATGAATCATTGTTTCCAGGCTGTGACAATGTTGACTCCATAGACTTTTTAAGTACCACTGAAGTTTCCTCATATGCAGTCTTGCATATGGAATTAGAAGAATGCAGGAGGCCATGAACCCCAAGGCTTGCAGTATTTGCCTTGCAGATAGTAGAGTTTTTGTGGACACTTGTTTGAAGTAAGTTACCAAATGAATTTGCATTTCTGGCGTGAGGTAAGCCATCTGGGCAGTTGTATTCAAGCTTGCACCCAGGAATGTAATCTGTTGAGAGGATACCAGTTGTGATTTATTTTCGTTTATAGTGTACCCTAGACAAGTTAGAACCCTTTTTACAAACGCCAGATGATTTATAAGTATGGCCTGGTTTTCTGCCTGAATTAGACAATCGTCCAGGTATGGATATATTTGAATATTTAACAAAAGAAAAAATGGTCTGGACATGCCGAAAAGCTGTGAATAATTTATTCCACAATAAATACAAGCGCTTTCACCCTGCCGTAGTGCTGGGCTTTTTCAAGTAAAAACAAATACAGATCAAGAACCAGTGTAAATACTCTCCCCTTAAAAAAGGTGCCAAAAATCCCTTAAAGAGACATTCATTTCTATCCACATAAATTACTCTAAGAATAACTTCACAAAATATGTGACACATAACAGATGTATAAAAACTTAAAAAAAAAATATATATATATATATATATATATATATATATATATATGTGTGTGTGTGTGTGTGTGTGTGTATGTATATATATTGTTCATGATCATAAAATATCCTAACAACTAAAATATGTTATCTGAAAGGGCATTAGGCAAGAGAATATACAAACATACTTATAACATCAGAAAGAAAAATATGAATAATGCATGTTGTAAACACCTACAAGTTGAAATACCACACAATAGGTTTAGGTTTGGAATTCTTGAACAAGTGGTAGCTGACCCTAGGGGAGGAGACTGGGAAAACTTTCATTGGCAGATTAAATTGAATGCAACCAGCTACCCAGGGCTCAATGATCATATTTCAATTAAACCATATTTAATTAAAAAAGCATAAAGATTATAGTCATTCATATACAATGGTATTTTGTCATTGGAAATTCATATTAATTGTCTTGGGCAACCACAATATATGTTTATACAACTTTGGATAGGTTGTATAACATATTTTGGTTGTTATGATATATATACATCATTCATGATCATAAAATAGCACATATATATATATTTTTTAAGTTTTCACACATCTGTGTGTCACATATTTTTGTGAAGTTCTTTTTAGAGTAATTTATGTGGATAGAAATGAATGTCTCTAAGGGATTTTTGGCACTTTTTTTAAGGGGAGAGTATTTATACTGGTTCTTGATAGGTATTTGTTTTTACTTGAAAAAGCCCAGCACTACGGCAGGGTGAAAGTGCTTGTATTTATTGTGGAATAAATTATTCACAGCTTTTCGGAGTGTCCAGACCATTTTTTCTTTTGTTAGTTATTAGTTTCATGGGTCTGTGTTCTCCACGTTTTGTTGCATTATATTTGAATATTTCTTTGCCTGCAAAATGCAATTACTGGAGCCAGGCACTTTGTGAATACCCTGGGTGCAGTAGACAAGCCAAAGGGCAGTGCAGAGAACTGATAATGCAAGTAGCCTGCTTTGAAGCGTAGGTATCTTCTGTAAAATTCCCTGATTGGGATATGCAGGTAAGCTTCTTTTAAATCTAGAGTTGCCAACCAGGCATCTTTGCCTAGCATAGGAAGTAACTGGTGAAGAGTCAGCATCTTGAATTTTGGAATGTCCAGAAAGGTGTTTAGAGTAGACAGGTCCAGAATTGGACGCCATGATTTGTCTTTTCTGGGTACCAGGAAAAACCTGGAATAGAAACCTTGTTCCTTTTCCTCTTCTGGTACCAGTTGAATGGTCCCCTGTTTAAGGGGGAAAGTACTTGTTTCTGAGCCTCTGCCCGCTGATTTGGGGGCAGGTCTGGCCACCCGTTTGGTGTTGGCAATGTGTGGAAATGAAATCTGTACCCCTGGGACACTACATTTAAAACCCATTTGTCCTGGGTTATGAGTTCCCAGTTTTTTGCATGAAGCGCAATTTTCCCCGCAAAGGGGCGGCTGAAAGGTAAGTGCTTGGTAATTTTAAAGAAAAGTCATTGAGACCGTTTACCATAGGAGGGTGTTTTGTTATTTACAGATTTGGAAGTGGAGGCCCCCCATTGCTTAGTTCTGAGAGTCCCTTGGGACTGAAACCTGGTGCTTTTGCTATGTCTGGGTTTGGCTTGAGTGGATCTAGAATGAGCTGGAAAGGACTAATTCTTAGTAGGCCAGTGCCTATTAAATCGTGGAGGTTACACTTGTAAGAAATCTTTTACAGTGTGCATAGATTTAGCTTTATCTTCCATCTTTTTTTAGAACTTCTTCAGCCTTATTGCCAAACAGGCGGTCCTGATTTAAAGGAGTATCCAACAATTTTGCTTTAACATAAGGCCGAGATAGCTCCTTAAGCCAAGCATGCCTTCTAAGCACAGACCCAGTAACAGCAGCTATGCAAGAGGCCTCTAAAGAATCAAAATCACATTGCAAAGTATGTTTTCCAACTTGTTCAGCAGAATGCAATAAATCCTGTAAATCTTTATTTTCCACACAAACCAACGTCATTTTCTGTTTGAGCAGTCCCATAATATGCTGTTGATATTTTAGCATATGAAATTGGCAGTTTAAAGCACTGATTGCCAAAGTTGCAGAAGTATAAACCTTTTTACCGAATCTAACAGGAGCCCTGGAATCTATCAGAAGGGGTAGGATTTTTAGCAGTAGAAGCCTTAATGCCCTTAGGCCCCTGAGAAAGTACAGTTGTGTACACTTACCATAAATGTAGATGTTCGAGTGTATTCACTGTTGCAGTCATTATATTTGGATAATCTGCTGGCAGGTTGCCCTCAGTCAGCCTGATAAAGTCTTGGGTCCTGCGTCGGTTGCTGTCCCTTCTTCCATGACGTCAGGTCATCAGGGGTATAAAACATGCAGCTGACACCTTTACATCAGTTTTTCTTGCCCCACATGTCAGGTGCCCCCCAAATGGGGAGCAAGAAAAATTTATATATATATATATATATATATATATATATATATATATATATATATATATATATATGTACACACACACACACACACACACACACACACACACACACACACACACACACACACACACACAAAATTTAAAACACAAAGAATATACCTCCAAACAAACGCAAATACACCAAAAAGGCTTTTAAGCATAGTAGAGGTATAGTAAGAGAAAAACGGGGCTGGAGGGTGGGTAACCAGGACTGCAACAGTGAATACACTTGAACATCTACATTTATGGCAAGTGTACACAACTGTACTATGTTCTTCGTGTTTCACTGTTGCAGTCATTACATTTGGGTAGATTCCCAAAGCTATGGTTGGGAGGATGGGTTTATACAGCATTAGGACCAGCTATAAGGCCCTGCAGGACAGCAGTGGCAAAGCCAGCTCTGGATTTAGAGAAGAAAGGTAAATGGTAATGTTTGAACTTATGAACTGAGCTCCAGGCAGCAGCTTCTAGAATGTCTCTGGTAGGAACACCTCTGAGAAAGGCTGTAGAAGTAGATGCAGCCCTGGTGGAATGAGATCTGATCGCCTGGGGGATAGTTTTACCATGGTACATATAGCAGAAATGAATACAGTGGCTTATCCATTTGGAAATAGTCTGCTTTGAAATAGCCTTTCCCTCTGCCCCTGCAGCAAATGCCACCAGTAGTTGTTCAGATTTTCTTAGAGATTTTGTCCTGTTTAAGTAAAATCTAAGTTGTCTGTGTACATCCAATGAATGCAGAATCCACCCCCCCCCCTGTTCTCCGGATTGGGAAAGAAAGTTGGCAAATGAATGGTCTGATTAAGAGCCAAACTGGATACCACCTTAGGCATGAAGGATGGATCGGTCCTGAGAGACACCCTGTCCGCATGAAAAATAATGAAAGGCTCCACTGCCATAACAGCCTGTAATTTGGAAATCCTTCTAGCTGAAGTGACTGCTAAAATGAAAGCGGTTTTCCAGGACAGAAATTTTAGGTCTGCAGTAGCAGCTGGCTCGAAAGGAGGGAGAGTGAGTTTTTCCAATACAAAATTGAGGTCCCAGACGGGTTGGAGCTCTCCTGGGAGGTCTTAAGTTTTTGGCCCCTCTGAGATACTGCTTTAGCAGAGGATGACAGAAGAGGGGAGGTTCTGTGTTGTAATGAGCTGAAATGGCAGAGGCATGGATTTTTATGGAAGAAAAGGACAGGCCCTTGTGAAGCATCTCAGTTAAGTATTGTAAAATCTGAGGAATATTGGGCACTGCTGTGCTTATTCCTTGTGATTGGTTCCAGGCACAGAATCTTTTCCATTTGTCAGCATAAGATTTTCTAGTACTAGGCCTTCTCACCTCCAAAATGACATCCATCACAGGTTTGCTGAGGGATACTAAGGGTGAATTTAGGTGATTAGCCACGCTGCAAGATTCAAAGTTTGGAGCTGAGTGTGCAGAATTTGGTTGTTCAGCTGAGACAGTAAATAAGGTGTCTGAGGCAGGTGCCACGGTGGAAGGTGTGACACATTGCACAAGAGTGGGTACCAGTGTTGGCAATGCCAGTCTGGAGCAATCAGAATCATTTTTGGTTTGTCCTGTCTGACTTTTAGTAGAACTTAGAACAGAGGCAGAGGGGGAAAAGCATGGACTGATAGGTTTTTCCAGCTGAAAGATACAGCATCCACTTTCCAAGTTTTTTTGTGATGAGTTGAAGACTTCGGTTCTGAACTCAAAAACGAAAATTTAGGAGTCTGCCGACTGGCACCTGTGAACTGCTTCTGCTTCGGGTACCGTGCAGCAAGAAAGACTGATTTAATGGCGTTGGCTGCATGTTTTATACCCCTGACGACCTGACGTCATGGAAGAAGGGACAGCAACTGACACAGGACCCAAGACTTTGTTAATCAGGCCGACTGAGTGCAACCTGCCAGCAGATTACCCACATGTAATGACTGCAACAGTGAAACATGAAGAACATATGGTTTCTGGATCCACAACAGAGTTTTTGAAAAGGAACTTGTGGGACTCAGGAACCCTGTAGTATCTGTCAGGTTTACTGGGAGCCAGAGGCAGGGAATCAGGGGCCATACTGGATTCCGAAAACACATCAACAATGTCTAGTACAGGAGGTATAGCCAAAGGCCTATGCTGAGGTAAAAGAAGGAAATCCCTAAGCCTCTTTTTAGATTCAGAAAATTCCTGACTTTCCCATTGGAAATGCTCTCTTACGGTATGTAAAGTTTCCCCAAAAGAAAAAGTCCTCCGGGGAGTAGAGGGAATGGAATCCTCTGCATCAGAATCCTCATAGGTAGGAATGAATAAATCTAGGTCATTGGAAGAATTAGAGGAAACTGTGTCCTGATCAAAAGAATCATAATCAAGCTCAGTCCTAGGCCTCTTAGAAGGGGGGTTGACTACCCCTGATTAGAGTAATAAGATCTTCAGCCATTTTGATCATTTGTTTTTTAGACACAGGGGACCTGAACATGTGGCCTGAGCGTCGGTTTTTTAGACATAGATCGAGATTTAGGCCTTAGAATAGAAGGTGGAGTCTGTTTAATATGCAAGTCTGTAGGCCTGAATACACCCTCAGAAGCCGGTGCCTGCACAGCGGCTTTGGACCCATCCAAGGTAAAGACATCCATGGGTTCCATAGGAGAAGCACCTCGCGGCATACCAGACTATGAATGGGTCTCAGTAGAGGCCTGCGAGTCAGAAGTAGCGGGTATCAGGGGCTGCAAAAGCACCTCACTGAGTACCAGCAAACTGGTGACTGGCTTAGGAGAAGCATCGTCTGCAGTTTTGGACCTTGATGGCCTGTCTCTGTCTTTTTCTTTGCGTTTTTTCAGAATTCCGGTAGTTGGACGGCTAACCGACGTCATTTCTGGATAATTAAACCGAGAACAGAAATATTTAGAGGCAAAAATGTACTGATGGCGGATAGTGCGTTGATTAAATAAAAACAAAACCAGCAGCAAGGTACGTCGTGGTCAGGGCCTAGGCAAGGAATACAGTACAAATGAAAATCCTTATGAGGTATTTGCTTTCCACAAGTAATGCAATTAACTTTTACTGACATCGGTAAGGAGCAAGAAAAAGTTTCCCCAATGGTGTACTTAGCTTTAAGTTGAAGACTTCGGTTCTGAAACTCGAAAATGAAAATTTCAGGAATCGGCTGACTGGCACTTGTGAACTGCTTCTGCTTCGGGCACCGCACAGCAAGAAAGACTGATGTAATGGCATTGGCTGCATGTTTTATACTCCTGCCAACCTGATGTCATGGAAGAAGGGACAGCAACCGACGCAGGACCCAAGACTTCGTTAATCAGGCCAATTGAGGGCAACCTGCCAGAAGATTACCTAAATGTAATGACTGCAACAGTGAAACACGAAGATCAGGTCTATTTCTGGAGTCCCCCATTTGTTCCTCAAGAGCTTGAATATTTTTGGTTCCAGTTTTCATTTGTGTGGGTCCATGAGATTTCTTCTTAGGTCGTCTGCCAGTGAATTTAGCTTGCCTAGCAGGAATTGAGCTTGTAGGTGCACTTGGTAGCTCAAGGCTGTGTTCCACAGAGCCATGGCTAGTCTGCAGAGAGGGTATGAGTGGTTTCCCCCTGCTTATGTAGCACATAACTGTGGTGTTGTCTGTCTTTACCAATAATTGTCCTGGAAGCATGTGGTCCTTGAAGGCTGTGAGGGAATTCTGTACAGCTAACATTTCTTTTTGGTTGATATGCAGGTGCATCTGACTTGGGCCCCATTTGCCTTAAATGCACCGCCCTGCCAAGTGAACCCACCGTGCACAGTCTGATGCATCTGTAGTCAGGGTTTGGGCGGCAGGGGGTAGATTGAAAGGGAGCCCCTTGTTGAGGTGGCAGGCCTCTGCCCACCAAAGGAACTCTGTCTTTATACAAGGAATGATAGGAATCATTGATTCCAGGTCCTGAGAATGTTGATACCATAGGCTTTTTAGATAACATTGTAATTTCCTCATATGCAGTCTTGCATATGGAATAAGTAGAATGCAAGAGGCCATGAACCCCAGGGCTTGCAGGATTTTCCTTGCAGATGGCTGGGTCTTTGTGGCCAGTAGTTTGAATTAGGCTGTCAAATAAACTTGTTTCTCTGGTGTGAGGTAAGCCATCTTGGAAGCTGTGTTCAAGCTTGCTCCCAGGAATAAAATCTGTTGGCAGGGTACTAGATGAGATTTCTTTTCATTTATGGTGTACCCCAAGGAGATTAGAAGTTTCTTTACAAATGCCAGATGTTTTAATAGCATGTCCTGGCTTTCTGTCTGAATTAGACAATTGTCCAGTCATGGGTATATTTGAATATTTCTCTGCCTGCAAAATGCAATGGCTGGAGCTAGACACTTTGTGAATACCCTGGGCGCAAGTAGATAAGTCAAAGGGAAGTGCAGAGAAGTGATAGTACATGGAGCCTGCTCTGAAGTGTAGGCCTTTCTTGCAAGATTCCCTTATTGGAATGTGCAGGTAAGCTTCCTTGACAACCAGGCATCTTTGCCTAGCATTGGATGCAGCTGTTGAAGTGGTAACATTTTGAATTTTGGGATTACCAAAAAGGTGTTGAAAATAGAGAGGTCCAGGATAGGACGCCAGGAGCTGTTTTTCTGGGTACCAGGAAAAGTCTTGAGTAAAAACCTTGTCCTCTTTCTTCTGCTGGGACAGGTTGAATAGCCCTGATACTTAGAAGGGAGAGAACCTGTTGTTGACCCTCTGCCCACTGATTTGGTCGTAGGTCTGGCCAACCATTTGGGGTTGGCAAGGTATGGAAGTGGAATCTGTATCCTTAGAAAACTATATTTAAAACCCATTTGTCCTGGGTAACGAGTTTCCTGTTTTTTGCATGCAGCACGAGCTTTCCTCCTAGGGAAGCAGGCAGTTGAGCAGGGCTTGGAAGGGTTAAGGTTGTCATTGTGACATTTTTCCATAGGGGGTTGTCTTACTACTTCCAGCTTTGGAAGTGGGAGCCCCCCACTGCTTAGGCCTGAGTGTAGACAGACTGTAGCCTAGGTGGTCTGCTGTTCCTGGGTTTGGACTGAGTAGGCCTGGAAGAGACTGGAAAGGACCAATTCTTAGAAGGCCAATGCCTACTAAATATGGGAGGCTGTACTTGCAGGAAATCTTTAACAGTTTGCACAGATTTAGCTTTTTCCTCCATCTTTTTAAGGACTTCTGCTTTGTTTCCAAACAACCGGTCTTGGTTTAAGGGAGCATCCAGTAATTTAGCTTTAACATGATCTGGCAAGTTTTGCTCCTTAAGCCAAGCATGCCTTCTAAGTACAGACCCAGTGACAGCAGCCCTGCAAGATGCTTCTAAAGAGTCAAAACCACATTGCAAAGTATGTTTACCAACTTGTTCAGCAGAATGCATTAAATCCTGTAATTCTTTATGTTCAGCACAGTCAGAAATCAACATAATTTTCTGTTTAAGTAGTCCCATAATATGCTGCTGATACTTTAACATATGAAACTGCAGAAGCCGCGATGGTACAGCGGTAGCATTGTTGCCTCACAGCAAGAGGTTCTCCTGTTCGATTCACGGCTGGAGTGCCTTCTGTGTGGAGTCTGCATGTCCTCCCCACGGTCGAGTGGCCTCTGAAAGACATGCATGAATGGGCGTGCCTTCGCTGAAGGTTGGGCTGGCAACTCGCCACCATAAAAAATTGACTGCCAATCATTAGCAGACTGGAGTTCTGCTGTGGCGACCCCAAACCGGGAAAAGCCGAAAAGACAAACAACAACTTTAACATATGAAACTAGCAATTTAAGGCCCTAATGACCAAAGTAGCAGAAGTGTACATCTTCTTACCCCATCTGCCCAAGGCCCTGGAATCTCTATCAGAGGGGGTAGGGTTTTTGGCAGCAGTAGCCTTAATATCTTTTGGTCCTTGGGAACAGGAGGGATAGCTAAAGGCCTGTGTTGAGGGAGGAGTAAGAATTCCCTAAGCCTCTTTTTGGAGTCAGAATAATCCTGGCTTTCTCAGCGGAAATACTTCCTAAGAGTATGCAAGGATTCACCAAAATAAAAAATCTTCTGGAGGGGAAGCAGAGGGAATGGAATCCTCTGCATCAGAATCCTCATAGGTAGATAAGGGCAGATCCCGCTAATCAGAAGAAACAGAAATGTCAGAATCCTGATCAGAAGGAAAATTAGTTCTAGGTCTCAGAGTGTGAAGGCTGGCTTCCCCTGATTAAAGTAATAAGGTCTTCAGCCATTCTAAGCATTTGTTTTTTAGGCATATGGGCCTGACCATGTGGTTTGGACGTCAGTTTTCTAGGCATGGGTTGAGTTTTAGGTCTTGATGAAGAAGATGGCATAGGTTTGAAATGCAAATCTGTAGGCCTGAATACACCCTCAGAAGCCGGTGCCTGCACAGTGGCTCCAAACCCATCCAAGGTAGAGACATCCGCAGGTTCCATCGTCGAAGCATCTCGCGGCATACTGGATTCCGAATGGGTCTCAGAAGAGGCCTGCGAATCTGAAGTAGCGGGTATCAGGGGCTGAAAAAGTGCCTCACTGAGTACCGGCAAACTGGCGACTAGCTTAACGGAAGTGTCGTTGGCAGTTTTGGACCTATGCGGTCTGTCTCTGTCTTTATCTTCACATTTTTTCAGAATATTGGTAGTCGGATGGCTTACCGAAGCCATTCCTGGATAGTTAAAAAGTACCAAATTAATTTGCTGCGAAAATAGACCGACGACGAATAGTTCAGGGATTGAATAAGGCACAAAACCGACAGCGAGGGACGTCATGGTCTGGGCCTAAGTAAGGAATATAGTACGAATGAAAATCTTTATGAGGTATTTGCTTTTTGCTTTCCACAGGTAATAAAACTGTTAACTTTTACTGACATCGGTTAAGAGCAAGAAAAAGGATCCCCAACGGGGTATTTAGCTTTTTTTTGAAGACTTCGGTTCTGAAACTCGCAAACAAAACTTTCAGGAGTCAGCTTTCTAGGAGCTGGTGGTAAAGTATCAGGGGTAAGATTGGATTCCATGAAGACATCATCTACAATATCCAGGACAGGGGGTATAGCTTGAGTCCTATGCTGAGGCAAGTCTAAAAATTCCATGAGTCTCTTTTTGGACTGTAGGTAGTCTTGGCATTCCCAGCAGAAATGCTCTCTTAAGGTATGCAAGGTTTCACTGAAAGAAAAGTCCTCTGGGGGGAGGCAGAGGGAATGGAATCCTGTGCATCTGAGTCTTTATAGGTAGATAAGGGTATGTCCTGGTAATCACAAGGGTCAGAGTCATCGGACTCATGGTCTGCAGAATCAGAAGGAAAATCAATTCTTTGTCTTTTAGAGGGGGAAGGCTGGCTTCCCCTAATTAAAGTAATAAGGTCTTCAGCCATTCTAAGCATTTGTGGCATGGGAGCTTGAGAATGCGCTTTGGTCATCGGTTTCCTAGGCATAGTGCGAACTCTGGGCTGAGAAATATGGTAGTTTTAGTCATTAACAAAGTAGTTGGTTTAATATGAACATTGCAAGGTCTGAATACACCCTCAGAAGCTGGTGCCTGCACAGCGGCTCCAGATCCATCCAAGGTAGAGACATCCACAGGTTCCATAGTCGAAGAGGCATCTCTCGGCATACCGGACTCCGAATGGGTCTCTGTAAAGGCCTGCAAATCTGTAGAAGCGGGTAACCGGGGCTGCGAAAGTGCCTCACTGAGTACCGGCAGACTGGTGACTAGCTTAACGGAAGCGTCGTCTGCAGTTTTGGACCAATGCGGTCAGTCTCTGTCTTTATACTTGCATTTTTTTTGGAAGATCAGTAGTCGGATGATTTATCGAAGCCATTTCTGAATAAGGAGAACGAGAGCGAAAGAATTTAGCAACAATAATAGCGTGATGACTAATAGTTCGGGCATTGAACAAGGTACAAAACTGACAGCAAGGGACGTCGTGGTCTGGGCCTAAACAGGTGATGCAGTAAGAATGAAAATATCTGTGAGGTATTTGCTTTCCACAGACAAGACAATGGTTAACTTTTTCTGACATCGGTTAGAGCAAGAAAAAAGGATCCCCAATGGGGTACTTAGCCTTGGAAGACTTCAGGTTTGAAACTCGAAAATGAAAATTTCAGGAAGCAGACGACTGGCACTTGCAAACTACTTCTGCTTCGGGCTCCTGCATGGCAAGAAAAACTGATGTAATGGTGTCGGCTGCATGTTTTATACCCCTGACGACATGACGTCATGGAATAGGCGACAGCATCCAACGCAGAAATTCCAAGACTCTGGTATTTAGGCCGACTGAGGGGTATCTGCAGGCAGATAACCCAAGTGTGATGACTGCAACAGTGAAACACGAGGAACATCTTAAGTCCTCCTCTGGCTTCATCCACCAACTCAGATCCTGTTTGCATCTGTTTGTAATGCGGATCGGGTAAGACACTGGTTGTGCTAGAAGAGACCATTGAGATGATAGGAGCCATTGGAGTAGCCTCATATGAAACCTTACTAATGGGACCAGTGAGACTGTAGCCACCATGGAGCCAAACAATTGTAGGACCTGTCAAGCTGGGATAATATTTTGAGAAGGTATTATCTGAAGTTGAGATCTTAGTTTTAGAAGCCTGTGGAGAGGTAGTGCAACTCGTCAGGAAGTTGTGTCGAACTTTGCCCCAAGTCCTGAGTCAGAACCAGCTTTGACTTGTCAAAGTTTATGGAGATTCCTAGGTTTTCTGCCACATTTTGAGTGTACGATATGGCTTGAAGCAGTAGAATCCTGGTTGGGTCAGTGAGGGGCCAATTGTCTAGGTACAGAAACATGTTACCTCCTTGCAGTCTCAGGTAAGCTACTACTACTACTGCCATGCATCTGGTGAACACTGTGGGGACTGTGGAGAGACCAAAGGGCAGTACTCGAAATTGGTAATGGTTAGCTCCCAGCCAGAAGTGGAGGTATCTTCTGGATCGTTTGTCCATTTTTATGTGGTAATACACATCCTGAAGATCTATACAGCACATCCAGTCATCCTTCTCCAGAAATGGAAGAACGGACTGAACCGTGACAATCCGGAATTTTGCTTGTCTGACAAACATGTTCAGTATGCTGAGATCCAAAATTGGTCTCCAGTCCCCTGTCTTTCTTGGCACTAAAAAGACCTTTGAGTAAAATCCAGATCCTATTTGGTCTGGTGGGACTAACTGGATGACTCTTTTCTTAGCAGCTTTTGAACTTCTAGTGCTGCTGCATCCCTCTCTCTGGATGAGATGTCGGGGACTCACCTTAGAGGGCTTGGGGTAAAGGTCGAAGAGAATAAGGTAACCTCTGGTCATTATTCTCTGGACCCAGGAGTCTGATATTATCGATTGCCAGGCCAAGTGGTGCAGAGAAAAACGTCCCCCAACTGCTTCCAAAGGAAAGCAATTGGGCCACTTTTCAGGAGCGCAGATAGGGCTGACCAGAGAAAGAATCTCTGGAGCCCTGGTTTTGTGGGCCGCTTGCCACGAAAGGGGCATCTCCAAGATGAGTTCCCACCTCTGCCCCAGGGGGGATTGCTCACCATGCATGTTACGGAAAGGTCCTTGGGATTTCTTGACCCACATTTTCCCTCCCCTCTAATTCCTGGAGTAGGAACGTTGAGGGGTTGAAAAATGTATACCCACAGCAGATAGAGTCTTTCCATCTTTCTCACACCTGGCTAAAGTGTCCTTAAATTTTGGGCCAAACAATGAGGATTCATCAACAGGAGCATTGACAAAGGAACACTTGAAGGGGTCCACGAAGTCACAGTTGCATCCAGGCATGAGGTCTCATGACAATGCCTGTAGCAGCTGCTCTGGCTGCTCCCCTCGGTTGTGTGAGCTATCAACCGCATGGAGGAGTTTGACATAGACTCTAGGATGGCAAGCTGAGAGGCGGCTTTGTCTCACACCTCTTCAGGTAGTACCTCCTGTAGTACCTGAAAGTTCTGTAATCAGGTCCCTTTGGAGATGTGAAAAATGTACTATGTAGTTCAGAGACCATATGGCGGAGGTCGCTGAAGCACAAGTCCTCTTCCCTAGTCTGTCTATTGTCCGGGACTCTCTGTTCAGAGGATGGACAGTCAAACTTTCTTCTGCTAGTTCTTTTTAGGTGGCTGCCATCACAACCATGGAGCCTACTTGCCAATCCTCTGAACCAATGCAGGTGGTCTTCTGATGGGGAGAGAATTTTATCAGGCCTCCGGGGAATCAGCTCAACAGTGTCAGGGGCCTTCCAGGCCCGCTGCATAATGAGTTTAATCAACTCATCTGCGGGAGGAGGGAGTCACCCAGAAGTAGACGGTTGAGCACTGAAGGCTTGCAATAATACAGATTCCTCAGTAGAAGGGTAATGGGGCTTCGAGTCGCCCTTTTGTTTCAGGATCTCCATTATGTCTCCGAATGAGATATCTTCAGGGGCTGACCATGGGGACCCTTCTCCCTCATCGACAACCGTATCTTTGGTGATGGATTCCTCAGAAGAATCCACGTGCTTCCTCTTATATGTTTCTCTTTTGGGGCTGCTCCTCAGTGGGATCTTCCAAGGAGGATCCCGAAGAGTGGGTACCCAGGAACAGGGTTTCTTGCTGTTCCCATGCTTGAAGGCCCTATATAGTGGGCTCATCAACTGCATGCTAGAGGAAAGTGAAAGGTCAGGTTCTGATGCTGGAGGTGCCAACTGCATGCTTGCGGAAGCAAGAACCCTCTCCATCACCTGGAAGGCAGACCCACCAGAAGAGGGATGGGACCCTAGAACCAGGGTCACACCCTGCTCCGATGAGCCCACCTCCAGGATAGGAGCCCTGATAGAACTAGGAACTTCCGGACCAGCCACAGCCGTAGATGGCGCCATAGAAAAAACTGACGTCAAACTAGGGGTCACAGCACTGACAGACCAGTAATGGCCTGAAGGATGGAATGACTCCGGGTGCAGCAAAGTCCAGAGGGAAGGCTCCGGAACCGTGGAGGGAGTCATCGCAAGAACCGAAAACATAGGCACCAGGGTAGACATCTGTACCAAGGGCTCCAAAGCCTGAGAAGAGGTTGAAGGAGGATATGTTGGGAGTCCGTGCAGAGAAAACTTCGGCTCCAGATGGGAGGAAAGTCTTGGTAGGGGTCGGGATTCCTCTAACTGCCAAGAGCTGATCGACAAGCTTCACTACATCTATTTCAGAAAGACTCCTGGTGGACCATGTTGATACTCTGGAAGGAGAGTCGGGTCTCTCAAGAAAGGTTGTCTAATGAAGGGGTCTATACTAGGTGAGTATCTGGTCCTATGGAAAATTTCAGGTTTTGGCACCGAGGATGGAGCCATGAAGGAAGTCACTGTCAGTGTCAAGATTGTGTCTGGTACTGAAGATACAGTCAGTACTGAAGCAGGTATAAGTGTCGTCAGTTCTGTAGTTGCCAACAACTTCAGCACCATTGAGCTAGTTGTAGGCTCAGGAGCCAAAGAAGCCAGTGCAGACATTTTGGGTATTTTTGGTTCTGATACAGCCTGACAGCATTTCAGTTCTGAAGAGCTCGGGGAAGTCGGAACAGAGTGGCTTCTCTTTTTCTTGTCTTTCCTGGGAGGTGGCGAGATCTCCACTTCAGAAAGGGCCTCCGAAAAGGGTGTTTTTAGTAAATCCTTGAGAATCAGTTTATTCTTGCACTATGCGAGTGTGTGAGAATTAAAATTTCTACATAGATCACAAGGAGGTTGTATCTGGAGATGGGGAACTCCAAGACAGTAGATGCATGAAAGATGTCTGTCCAAGTTAGGCATCTTTCGCCCACACTTGTCACATTGTTTGAACCCGGTCGTTACCTTTTTGTCAGCCATATTGAAGAGCCTAAGTATTTGGACAGAAAAGAAAAACAAAATAGAAATACAATCCAAACAAGCAGATAAACATACAGAAAGGAGAAAATATCTAAATATATATCTTTTTTTTTTTTTTTTTTAAAAAAGAAGAATGAGGAAGGGAATACCAACAATGGTAAGGTCCACAAGGGTAAGGGAGGGGTTGTACCAACAATGGCACTAAGGCTACCAAAAAAGGGTAGGAAGTGTAAGAAAAAGGTCGCAGATGAAGTGTAGAAACAGAGAGAAACTACTGCTAAGAAAAACGAAAGGCTAGAAAGATGTACCAAGGTATACATCAAAAAATTCTATCATTTAGCTGAGACAGCTGGCTTGGCACGTCTTGAAATGTACGTGTCAAACGAGATCTGGAGAAAGGAAAAGAGGGGCACTATGGGTAGGACCTAGCTCGAGAGCTTTTGGTTTGCATGAGCTTGTATATTGACCTAGTTGGTTCCGAGACTGGAACCGAAGTTGTATCAGTAAGGAATGAAGATTTACAGCATCAGATGGTGTTTTCCAGGCCTTTAAACTTTAGTCTCAAGAGGAACTTTAACTTGAAGGAAATTTTTGAAAAGGGACAAATGAACCTGCCCTGCAGGGAAGGAATTCAAAAAGGAACATTTAAGTGTGGTAGGTGTTCCCAATGCCCATTTATACTTAATACATTTGAGTTAGGTTTACCTTTTCCCAAAATTAGATTATGTGCAACAGGATATTTCAACTGTTCAACAAAGTGGGTGGTATATGTAGCTTACTGTTTATCCTGTTGGGCATTCTATGTGGGTAAAATCAAACGTAGTTAGAGTCTAATATAGTTTTTTATGCACATTTTGTATATATATTTTTATATATGTGCATTTTGAATTAATAATGTATTGGTTGTATGCATCACACACTAGCTAAGTTTTAAAAAATGTTTTATATGTATTTCACGGTTAAAATGCTTGAACATGAAGGTTTTTGTACAGCTAGAGGTGAGGTACCACAGATGTTAATAAGTGGGTGGCTATGTTCACACTGATTGTTCAGGAGTTAAATGCTGACCAATGATAGTGGGACCATTGGTTTTAATTAGCTGTAGGAAATTGGTCTGATTCTGATGATGTTTTCAGTTAGGAAACAAAAGCACTAAATACATTTGAGTTATTCTGGTTTGTGAATAAAATTTGTGGCAACTTTTTTCTTTGGGTACCCTTACTGGTGCCGTGCTGGTTACCAACTGGAGGATGTGGTTTTTTCATAGTTTTGAATTTCCCTCAGTGTTGTTCCTCAGGATTTGGTTGGTGATAGGGAAAATGGTATGATACAACCTCTAGATATAATCCTCTGCACCCATGAATCTTTTGTGATAGTTAGCCAGGCTCTCTTTTGCAGGGATAGATGACCCCCAACTGCTTCCAGAGAGGGAAAGTCCGACCCCTTTCAGGAGCACTGATAGGTTCCTATCTGACAAAGAATCTCTAGATCCCTGGTTCTGTGGACCACCTCTGCCAGGTGGCGTCTTTCGTTCAAGTTCCCCCTTTTACCCCTGGGGGGAGCAGTCCTCCACATGACTCCTAGAAATGACTGTGGGACTTTTTATACCGTGTCCTTCTACTACCTCACTGTCCCTAGAGAAGGGTCTCTGAGGAGTAGAAATACATACACCTATAGCAGACAGGGTCTTTCCCCTCCTGTTTACACCTGGAGAGTGTGTCCTTAACCTTGGGGGCCAAAAGACGAAAATCCATCAAAGTGTGCATTGAGGAAAGTAGACTTAAATGGTTCCACAAATTCACATAAGTGCATCTAGGCACATCTCCAATTGGCTATGCATTACCCTGCCGTCTGTGAGGTACCTACCATAGCATGGGAGATCAACCTCAAGGACAAATTACAGACAGATTGGTGGGTGGCCAGCTGTGAGGAGATTCTGTTTCCATTCTCAGAGGACATGGACCCAGAAAGAGATTTGGTAAGCTCCTTGAGCAAATCCTTTTGCAGGGTTGTAAAACGTGCCATATAATTCAGCGACCTAAGTGCAAAGGTCCTGAAGTATAGACACATTGCCCAAATCTAACACCCTAGATTCCTTGTTAGGGGGATGGACAGCGGAACTCTGTTCTGCTAATTCCTTTCTTGTAGCAGCAGCGACAACCATGCATCAAACAGGGACCCCCTTCCTCCAATATGCATGATTTTTAGGCTGGCAAAAGTCTCACCTGGTTTCTTAGGAATTAGCTCAACTGTATCTGGCTCCTCTCACACCCTATGAGAGACATGGTCAACATACTCATCGGCTGGGGGGGTGTGGGGGTCACCCAGAAAGTAGATGGGTCAGACTCAAAAGCCTCAAGAAACATTGATTCCTCTTGGGAGGAGGTATTGAAGACAAACCACCTATTCGTTCCAAGAGCACCAGGATGTCAGGTGGTGAGATCTGGGTGATCTCTCCTCTTCATCAACATCAGTGTCCTCTTTGAGAAATTCCTGCAGGGAATCTAAGTGTCGCCTTTTGAATGTTCTCTTATGAGGGACTTCCTCAGTGGGGTGTTCTGGGGAAGTACTGGAAGAGATAAAAATGCCCTGATAGGCTGACTGAAGGCTTGCCTGGGCTGGCTGTCCCAGTGGAAGACATGATCCTGGCTCAGGACATAGGATAGTATGAGGCAGAGTTGTCTGATCCAATGGGGGCAGAGATGTCTGCTCCCTAGGCACACAGAAGACCCACTCCACTACCTCAAAAGCAGATCTCTCAGATCACTGGCTCCTGCAGCATCATCAGCACTCCACTTGAGGAGGGAGTTGGACCTGAGCTATCAAGGGCCGAAGCATCGAGGGAAAGAGATGGGTCCAAAAGCCTCAGAGTCAACTTCAAGTCCCTGGAACTGGCACTGAAGCTTTGGCTCTGAGTGTCCTCCAGTTCTGGGATACTTGGTGCCAGTTGACTCAAGGGAACCACTGGAGTCACAGATGATGATCTTTGGATCCAAAGAAGATACCTCCAGGGATCTCAGATCAGATGGCTCTGAAAGAGAAGGGTGGATTGGAGAAGGAGAAATCAAAAGGGAAATGGTCAGTTCTCAGATCAAGATGGGGTAGGAGAAAAAAAAATCCCCATCTGTATCTGTGTTCTGAGGAACTTCCTCATTATTCTGTCCATATCTGCTTAGCAAAGGCTTCTGGAATCAGAGAGAAGGTAGTGGAAGGAGGTCTAGAATGCCTCTGAGGCAACTCCTCAAGGAATGGAAGAGAGAACCTGGTTAAAACTCATGGAGATCTTGCACTATGAGGTGTTGGATCCAATACTGATGGATCCGACTTTAAGACCTTGGCAAGAAGCTGCATAGAAGTAGCAGAAGTCAAAGTTGTGAGATGCTCCAGAGCATCTTCTCTTTAGATTGAGGATCACCTTTAGGTTTGTTAGGCTTCTTACAGGTTTCAGCCCCAGCCACTGAGGAAGCAGATTTAGAGGGCAAGAGACCCCCCAGAATTAACTTCTTTCAATCAGTCAAGGCCCTAGAATTGAAACCAGAGCAGATAACACAATAAATATCAAGGTGGGCCAAACCCAGACAATAAATACATTCCCTGTGGCATCAAAATTTGAGATCTTATGCCCACAGGAAAAACTTAAAACCCAAAGCTTTTTCCAACATCTTCACAGAGATAACTACAAAAAAAAAAAAGCTAAACATCTCTTAGCAGACAGCCGATTAACAAAAATCCCTATCTAGCTAAACCAACAAACCTTTTTTTTTGAAAAGGAAAAGAGATCAATAAAGAAAAAAAAACTACCAACAATAGTAGAAAAAGGTACTCTGAGTATAAATACCAACAAGGGTAAGCAAAAATACCAAAGAAAACAGTAAATTAGTTCCGAAAAGCTAAAGAAGTATATTATGGGAGGGAGGAAAAATACAGATTAAAAAAAAAAGAGATTTGCAAAAATTTACACAAAAATGCTTGAGAGCTAGGAATCTGCATCTGAAACAACTGGCAGCAAACGACACCTGGTGCACATTAGGTTGGTGTGGCATTACAGGTAAAGGAGGAGCTTGAGAGTTCTCGGATCCTATAATCTTAAAGAAGTGGCAGAGTCTGATGTGAGTATTAGATCCAAACCCATCAGTTGAGGGATCAATGAAAATGGCAACATCAGATCCTGCTTTAATGCCTTGCTATCTTTATGTGATAAACGAAAGCTGAAGAAGCAAGGTGGATTATGGATCTGAGAGCAGATCATCCCCCAGGACTGAATTGGGTAGTACCCCTAAAACCTATAGTAAAAGAGTGAGGCCTGAGAAATAAAAAGTGAATACAATCTAAGCTTTCACTTTAAGGAATGAGGTCTTCAGAATGGGAGTGGCAACTGCTTTGTATATAAAAGGGAAGTTTTTCTTATTTCTAACAGGATCTGAAGAAGGTTAAGCATAACCAAAAGCACCTGTATTTTACTGTTTGTTTTACTATTTGTTTTATATAATAAAGAGTTTTTAACAGTCTAATTAGAAATGGGAAGCTCCTACTTAGATCGCTGTTTGTATCAAGAGTGCTTCAGCCGTTTTTAAAAGCTCAACAGTTCTTGTAAGAGCTGGTAAGCTTCAACTTAAACTGCTGTTTATCAAGAGTGCTTCAGCTGTCTTTATCAGCTCAACAGTTCCTGTAAGAGCTAGCAAGCTTCAGCTTAAACTGCTGTTTATATTGAGTGCTTCAGCTGTTTCTTACCAGCCCAACAGTTCTTGTAAGAGCCAGCAAACTTCCACTCTAACTGCTGTTTATATCGAGTGTTTCAGCTGCTAACAGCTCAACAGTTTTAGCAAGCTTCAATTTAAACTGCTGTTTGTAACAGCTCAACAGTTCTTGTAAGAGCTACCAAGCTTCCGCCTAAACTGCTGTTTGTACTGAGAGTGTTTCAGTTATCTAAATATTTGAGAGCAAGTGGTGGCACTTTTATTCTTTTTTCTTATACATTTTATATTTGTTTGAACGGCCTTTAGTGGTGTGATTTGCTTTTTGTGCTTAGTATTTTTGTTTGCCTATCACTCCACACTGCTTTGCTTGCATGGAGAATATGGAGAATTTATTAAACGGAAACAATTCTTTAGAAGCTTTAAACAAAAGGATGGCTACAAACCTTCAATTAGGTGCACTGAATCCATTATTAATGTTGAACTAGGAAAGCAATGAAATAGAGGTGAGCTCTGTTTTGGAAAATAAGAATAATTTTGTTGATGTATTTAAGGAAGTGGAAAATGCCACATATACGTTGAAACGCTTACAATGGCAGCGCTTCCACATGGAGGCCTGCCTTCACCATCAAGTAATTCCTACGGGACTGCAAGTTAGATGTATGCCGAGCTATGGCAATGCACATCCTGACTTGTTAGCAAAATGGCAAAAGTTGAATATTGAAACAAGTTTTAGTTATATGAAACTTCTCATAGAGTTTGTTAAGCCCCATGAGGAAGAACTTAGTAATCTGCTTGAAGTGAAACAAAGAGAACTAGAAGAAATGGATCTGACAGAAAGAAATCTATCACAACTAATTAAAATTGGATGCATATGATACTAAACTTAAAGTAGTCAAATGTGGCAAACTAGCTAGAGACTATAAAGATTTTAAAAATGGCCATTTATTTGAATGGCCAAAAGAACAACGAGAAGGCACGAACTTGTCAACAAAGCGAGATGTAGCCCCAGAACAGTTGGTTTCAGAACCATCGAAAGAAGGGTTCAGACCCTTTAGGAAGCTCAGTAACAGAACCAACAATAATAATAATAATAAAAAAAACAGGGAAAATATACGAGGACTAGCAGTGCAAGTTGATGTGCATGCTAATAAGGCATATGATACAGTGGCAAAGAAACAGAAGATTGGTTGTATAGTTCATCAAGAAGGTGAAATTGTGGTACAAACACAGAAAGAAGATCCCATGACTGAAGTAGGAGAAACAACAATGCCTTCGATTTTTGATAATACGACTGGAACAATCCCTAAAAAAGGATCAACACATGTAACCCTCATGCAACAACTTCCTTTTTTATCACAGACAAAAACATTCTGGAGCCCAAGATCAGCAAGCAGAGAGAAAAAAAAGAAAAGTGAATTAGATAACAACAAAGTCTCACTCATTGTAAATATTTCAGGGTTACTGCTAAATGAGGAGCAATTAAGTATACTTGAAAAAGGTCGAAGTTTCATACCCTCCATACAATCACCACTACATGAAACAGTAACGGACTTGAAGTGTTTTGGTCAAACTGTTACTTTGAAGCATACATTTGGTAGTAAAGATGGTGATGAAGATGTCAAGACAAGTATATATAAAAAAAACAAATAGCTTTGTTCCTACTATTCATCCTTCAGTGGAAATGTTCATTTGACTTTGTGAACAAGAGATATATGAAAACAGGCAAGTGAATAACTCTAAGCAATATCGTAACTTGACCCAAAAGGAGTTCCAAGGGTTAAATGAACTGAGGCAGCGAACAGATATTGTGATAAGACCAGCAGATAAAGTGGAGCTATTGTGGTGATGAGCTCCAATAACTACACAACTAAAATGGAAGATCAGCTCAGCAAAAAAAAAAAAAAAAAAAAAAAAAAACATACTTGGTGCTAAGCAAAAAAAGATACAAATGTATTGATAAATAATGTAAAAAATAGCCTATATGAGATGCTAATGAACAGGATGATAACTAAGGAGCTATATGACTTTTTTGAAGTCTCTCACCCAACTGTACCAGCAATTAGTGGACTGCCTAAAATACACAGAGACTGCCTCGAACCACCGATGTGTCCGATAGTAGCAGGAAGAGGCTGGGTCACAGAGCCACTATCTATCTGGAGAATGAATTAAAGAAGCTATTGAGCAGAGCAAACACTGTTATAAAAGACTCAGCAGACTTCTTGCAAAATCTACATGGAAGTATGGAAAATAGATGCTTGTTTGAAGACTTGCTTTTGGTAACTTTGGATGTAAATAATTTATTTACATTCATACCAAATGAGTTTGGCATAGAATCCATTCGGAAATTTGCTTGTCCATTTCTATCTAATACTCCATTAATTTGCAGTTTACTAGAACTGGTACTGGAAAAAGTACAGTTGTGTACTTACCATAAATGTAGATGTTCAAGTGTATTCACTGTTGCAGTCATTACACTTGGGTTATCCTGCTGGCAGGCGACCCGTAGTCGGCCTGAGTTCCAAAGTCTTGGTCCGGCATCAGTTGCTGTCGCCTCTTCCCTGACGTCAGTGCGCCAGGGGTATAAAAGCTGCAACCAACGCCATTTTCTTCAGTTTTTCTTGCCCCAGATGTCAGGTGCCCCCAGGTATGAAGGCTGTAAAGATAAAAATATGCCAAACAACCATGCATATATCATAAAAACATTTTCTTCTTCTAAAAGCAAATACACCACATAGGTTGCATAGAGTTGAGAAGTACAGAATAGTCCCAGCAAAAAGGGGGATGGTGGGTGGGTAACCAGGACTGCAACAGTGAATACACTCAAACATCTACATTTATGGTAGGTACACAACTGTACTATGTTCATCGTGTTTCACTGTTGCAGTCATTACACTTGGGTAGAATCCCAAAGCTTAGGCAGGGTGGCTGGGTCTAGATTGGATTTGGCGAGGCTAACAGGCCCTGCAGAACTGCAGTGGCAAAGCCTGCTCTGGATTTGGAGTAGAGAGGTAGGTGGTAGTGCTTGGTAAAAGTGTGCACTGAGCTCCAGATTGCAGCTTCTAATATGTCTTTGGTTGGTACCCCTCTGAGGAAAGCTGCTGAAGTGGCTGCTGCTCTGGTAGACTGAGGCCTAATGCCCTTAGGCACAGATTTGCCAGGTTGTGCATAACAGAAGCAGATGCAGTGTTCTATCCATTTGGAGATTGTCTGCTTTGTAATAGGTTTTACTTGTGATCCTGCAGCATATGCTACAAACAGTTGCTCAGTTTTTCTGAAAGCTTTTGTTTTGTCCAAGTAAAATCGTAGCTGCCTGTGAATATCCAAAGAGTGCAGAAGTCTTTCCCCTTTATTCTGGCAATTTGGGTAGAAAGTAGGCAAATGAATGGTTTGGTTTAAGGCCACATTGGAGACCACTTTTGGCATGAATGCTAGGTTCGTCCTTAGAGAAAAACTGTCCTGGTGGAAAATGAGGAAAGGTTTCACAGCCATCAATGCCTGTAACTCTGAAACTCTTCTTGCTGAAGTTATTGCTAGGAGCAGAGCAGTTTTCCATGACAAGAATTTTAGATCAGCTGTGCTGGCTGGTTCAAAAGGAGGCAGTGTTAGTTTTTCTAAAACAAAATTGAGGTCCCAAGTAGGTACTGGTGCTCTCCTAGGGGGTCATATATTCTTTGCCCCTCTGAGGATGTGAAAAAATAGGAGGATCTGTATTGTAATGAGCTAAAATGGCAGAGGCATGGATTTTAATAGAAGAAAAAGATAGGCCTTTGTCTAACATCTCAGTCAGGTATTGTAAAATCTGAGGCATATTAGGAATCAGTGGGTCGAGGCCTTGTGCCTGGTTCCAAGCACAGAATCTCTTCCATTTTTCTGCATAAGATTTCCTAGTGCTGGGTCTCCTGGCTTCCAAAATTACATCCATAACAGCTTTAGAGAGAGGTGCAGTCTGAGTGGCTACATTATCTGCCATGCTGCCAGGTTTAAGGTTCTGAGTTGACTGTGCAGAATCTGATTGTTTTGCTGTGTCAGAAGATGAGGGATTTGAGGTAGAGGCCAAGGCGGGCCTTGGGACAAAATCTTTAGGATTGGGTACCAGTGCTGGTGTGGCCAGTCTGGTGCAAGAGGCATCGGAGGGAAGGCACAGACTGTCAGATTTTTCCAGTTGAAAAATAGAGTATCCACTTTCCATGCTTGAGAGTGATAAGTCCTTGTGGAAAATTTCTGTAATTGGCAATTGTTTGGGCGTCCACATTCCCTTGTTATGTTGAACACTTGTGGATTTAGCTTCCATTCGGGAGGATCCATGAGATTTCTGCTTAGTTCATCTGCCAGTGTATTTTTTGTTCCTGGCAGGAATTGTGCTTGCAGATGTACCTGGTAAGTCAGTGCTATGTTCCACAAAGTCATGGCTTGTCTGCATAGGGGGTAGGAATGTGTGCCCCCTTGCTTGTTTATGTACCACATCACTCTGGTATTGTCCGTCTTTATTAATAATTGTCCTGGATGTATTAGGTCCTTGAAGGCTGTCAGGGCATTCTGTACAGCTAGCATCTCTTTTTGACTGATGTGAAGATGCAGTTGTTCCTTGGGCCGTGTGCCCTGAATACATTTTCCTACCATATGTGCTCCTCAGGCGTAATCCGATGCATCCGTTGTTATTGTCTGCCTGGCTGTAGGTAAGGTGAAAGGCTGTCCCTTGTTGTGGTGACAAGCCTGTGACCACCATTGAAACTCCTGTTGTAGGCAGGGAATCAAGGTTATGATTGTCTCTAGGCTGTGACAATGCTGAGTCCAAACACTTTTTAGATACCATTGTAGTTTCCTCATATGCAGTTTGGCATATGGAATTAGTAGTATGCAAGATGCCATGAAACCCAGGGCCTGCAGAATTTTTCTTGCAGGGAGCTGGGTCTTTGTTGCCATCATTTGAAAGTAATGAGTCAGTTGCCTTTGTCTGTCTGGTGTGAGATAAGCCATCTGGGTAGTTGTATTCAAGCTTGCACCCAGGAATATCTCTTGAGAGGGCACTAGTTTTGATTTATTTTTGTTTACTTTGTACCCTAGGCAAATTAGTAATCTTTTTACAAACTCCATGTGCTTTAGAAGAATGCCCTTGCTCTCTGCTTGAGTAAGGCAGTCGTCCAAGTAGGGATATATTTGAATTCCTTTTTGCCTGCAAAATGCAATTACTGGTGCCAGGCATTTTGTGAAGACCCTGCGCGCAGTAGATAAGAAAAAGGGCAGTGCAGAGAATTGATAATGTATTGAGCCTGCTATAAATCTGAGGTATCTTCTGCACGATTGTCTGATTGGGACATGCAGATATGCCTCCTTGAGATCCAAAGTAACTAGCCAAGCCTCTTTGCCCAGCATGGGCAAGAGTTGTTGTAGTGTTAACATTTTGAATTTTGGAACATCCAGGAAAGTATTTAGGATTGACAGGTCCAGTATTGGTCTCCATGCTTTGCCCTTTCTGGGTACTAGGAAAAGTCGTGAGTAAAATCCTTGGCCCTGTTCTTCTTGTGGGACATTTTGAATAGCTCCCATATCCATAAGAGCTGCAATCTGTTTTTGTGCCTCTGCCCATTGGTTTGAGGCAGGTTTGGCATACCTTTTAGTTTTGGAAGTGTGTGGAAGTGTAACCTGTATCCTTGAGAAACTATATTCAACACCCATTGGTCTTGGGTGATCATGTGCCAATTTTTTGAGAAAAGTGCTAGCTTTCCCCCTAGGGGTGCTGTCAACTGGTACGTGCTTGGCAGATGCAGAGGGAAGTCATTGTGACTGTTTTCTATAAGGTTAATATTTGTCTTCTCCTCCTTTGGGGGCTGAAGAACCCCATTGTTTAGGTCTGTAGGAGCCTTGGGGCTGAGATCTGCCTCTTGGGCGTCTGTATCTGCCTCTTTGTGGCCTGTCTGATACTGGAAAGGACCAATTTTTTGAAGGCCAGTTCCTGCTAAATCTAGGTGGCTGAACCTGTAAGAAATCTTTCACAGTTTGCATTGACTTTGCTTTATCCTCCATTTCCTTTAAAACCTCTTCTGCCTTAACACCAAAGTATCATGCTGTAGTGGAGCATCCAATAATTTCATTTCAACATGGTCAGGTAAACTTTGTTCTTTCAACCAAGCATATCTTCGAATAACTAAGCCTGTAACTGTGGGTCTACAAGAAGCCTCTAATGAATCAGAACCACATTGCAGAGTATGCTTTCCCATTTGTTCAACTGCATGCAATAAATCCTGCATTTCTTTACAGTCAGGACCTTCTGTATTTGTAACCATTTTCTGCTTTAACAATGACATGAGATACTGCTGATATTTAAGCATGTGAAACTGACAGTTTAAAGCTCTTACAGCTAAAGTAGCAGAAGTGTAAACGTTTTCCCCCATCTGTCCAGAGCTCTGGAATCCCTATCTGAGGGGACAGGATTTTTGGCAGTGGAAGCTTTAACCCCTTTTGGACCTGAGAAATAGTTTCTGGGTCCGCAGCGGGGGTTTTGTAAAGAAATTTTTGAGAGTCAGGAACCCTGCAGTACCTGTCTGGCTTTACTGGTGCAGGGGGTAAAGAATCTGGAGACAGACTGGATTCAGAAAAAACATCAACAATATCAAGCACAGGGGGGATAGCCAAGGGCCTGTGCTGAGGCAATAGAAGGAAATCTCTGAGCCTTTTCTTGGATTCTGAGTAATCCTGGCTCTCCCAATGGAAGTGTTCCCTCATGGTGTGCAGGGTTTCCCCAAAAGAGTAATCATCAGGTGGTGAGGCTGAAGGAATGGACTCTTCAGCATCAGAGTCCTCATAGGGAGGGACAGAATAGCCCTGGTCAGAGGAAGAATCAAAGAAATGGAAACCTGATCAGAGGAATCATAATCAGTGTCTTGCCTAGGCCTTTTGTCAGGAGGGGGATGGGAGCCTCTGATTAAAGTAATAAGGTCTTCGGCCATTTTAAGCATCTGTTTCTTAGGCATGGATGACTGTTCTGGAGAATGCTGCACTTGTTTCTTTGTCTTTAATGGTGTTTTTGACTTTGCCTTTGCTGCTGTAGTAGCTTTAATTGTAAGCTGCGAAGGTCTGAAAACACCCTCAGAAGCTGGTGCCTGCTCAGCGGCTCCGGACCCATCTGAGGGTATATTTTCCATAGGCCCACTACCTTGAGTTTCCACAGGCCTCGGTATCTCCACGTGGCTGTCGGTTGCGGCCTGTGGCCCTGAGGTAGCGGGTGTCAGGGGCTGTGAAAGCGCCTCACTGAGAACCGGCGACTGGCCTAGAAGAGGTTTCGTCGTCGGTTTTGGACCTCGGATGCCTGTCTTTTTCTTTGTCTTTGCATTTTTTATACATTCCGGTCGTCGGTTGTTCCGACGGCATTACGTAATTAAATCTTCATCCAAAATAATGTAAAGCAAAATCAAACCGACGTTTAATAGTGCGTTTATTAAATCTAGCACAAAACCGACAACTAGTGATATCGTGGTCAGGGCCTAGGCAAGGAATGCAGTAAGAGTGGAAGTCCTTACGAGGTATTTGCTTCCCACAAGAAATAGAATTATTAACATTTACTGACATCGGTCTGGAGCAAGAAAAAGTTTCCCTAACGGGGTACTTAGCTTTAATGAAGACTTCGGTTCTGAAATTCAATTTTGAAAATCTCAGGAGTCAGCCAACCGGCACTTGTGAACTGCTTATGCTTCGGGCACCGCGCGGCAAGAAAGACTGAAGAAAATGGCGTCGGTTGCAGCTTTTATACACCTGGTGCACTGCCGTCAGGGAAGAGGTGACAGCAACCGACGCCGGACCAAGACTTTGGAACTCAGGCCGACTAAGGGTTGCCTGCCAGCAGGATAATCCAAGTGTAATGACTGCAACAGTGAAACACGATGAACATCAATGTGTTTACTTATGGCAATACTTATTACTGGCAGAGATGGGGGTAGCAATGGGGACCCCCTGCGCTAATAGCTATGCCAATCTGGTACTTTCCCAATGGGAAAAGGAATGGTTGGATGGCACCAGAAATACTTGGACCAACAACCTACTATTGTATAGTACATTTGTGGAGGATATCTTTATTTCATGGGAAGGAAGTGAAACTTTACTCAACAATTTCCTTGATTTTTTTGAATATGACAACTACCTTCCTGAAATTCCAGGTTAAAAGCTCACATCATGAAACAGAATTTTTGGATGTGAAATTGAGTTTAGATCCTGTAAAAGGTATTGAAACAATGATATACAGAAAACCTATGTGGCGTAATCATATGCTGCACTACTCAAGTATGCATCCCAGACATTTTCCACAATATAGTGGACAATCAAGCAGTATGAGTATCGAAACTTTGTACAAATGAAAATGTTTATTTGATGGAACATGAGAAACTGTTGAATAACTTCATGGAAAGAGGGTATAAAGAAAGATTACTAAAGGCAAAGAGCAAATATTAGGAATATGTGAACGTAAAGGTAGACCTCAGTATTCTAACAGTGAACAAGAGATGAAGCAGAATAAAGAAAGATGCTCCAAAGAACACAAAGTAAGGTGTACGATCACACATAGCACAGACAGATATTAGAATTAAAGAACTGGTAGAAGAAAAACCCAGCTTTGCATTTAAGAACAAAAAGAATCTAAAGAGGCTTTTATGTCAAAAGGATGGAATAGAGATGAGAAATGATATCACTCAGGCTGCTCCTACAAGGCCTAACAGAGGTACACGCAAATGTGGTTCTGTAAAGCTTGTGCTTGGATTAACACACAAGATACATTTATACATCCTGTAACAAATAAGATAGGGCTAGTGAATTGCAACAGCATGAACCTAGTATATATGTTGCAACCTGTAGTATCTGCACAGCTTATTATATAGGCAAAATGAACAGAAAATTTAAGGAACGTATTCTTCGCCATATATGTGATATAAGAAACAAGGTAGTAACTAATTCTCTCCAACATATCTCTAGATTTGAGAACCACTCTTTTAGATTTATGGCTTTATCGAACATAAAAGAAAGTATATGAGGTGGTGACCTAATGAATAAAATGGAAGCTGAAGAAGCAAGGTGGATTATGGATCTGAGAGATCATCCCACAGGACTGAATGGGGTAGTACCCCTAAAACAAATATTAAAAGAGCGAGGCCTGATAAATAAAAAGTGAATACAATCTAAACTTTCACTTTAAGGAATGATGTCTTCAGAATGGGACAATTGCTTTGTATATAAAAAAGAAGTTTTTATTTCTAACAGGATCTGAAGAAGGTTAAGCATAACCGAAAGCGCTTATCCTGTATTTTACTATTTGTTTTATATAATAAACAGTTTTTAACAGTCTAATTAGAACTGGGAAGCTCCTATTTAGATCGCTGTTTGTATCAACAGTGCTTTAGCTGTCTAACAGCTGAACAGTTCCTGTAAGAGCTAGCAAGCTTCAACTTAAACTGCTGTTTATATTAAGAGTGCTTCAGCTGTTTCTTACCAGCCCAACAGTTCTTGTAGCAGCCAGCAAATTTCCACTCTAACTGCTGTTTGTATCAAGAGTGTTTCAGCTGCTAACAGCTCAACAGTTTTAGCAAGCTTCAATTTAAACTGCTGTTTGTAACAGCTCAACAGTTCTTGTAAGAGCTACCAAGCTTCCGCCTAAACTGCTGTTTGTACTGAGAGTGTTGCAGTTATCTAAATATTTGAGAGCAAGAGGTGGCACGTTCATTCTTTTTTCTTATATATCTTTGTGATGGTAGGCGTCCTTCTGGTTGATTGAGCACATCCAGTCATTTTTCCTCAGAGGCAAACCGCACTGCACCATGGCCATTCAGAACTTGGTCTATTTTACCAAAAGACTCAACCTGTTCAAATCTAAAATTGGACTGAGGTCCCTTTTCCTTCGTTGGAACCTTGAATAGACCCCAGATCTGCACTGGTCTGTTGGGATCTTTTGGATGACTTGATTTTTTAACACGTTCTGAATTTTAATAGCTGCATCCCTTCTCAGGGAGAAGTTTGGGATTTAAATTTGGAGTTTCTAAAACTGGAACTCTATAGCCTCTCTATACGACTCAACCCCTGAGCTTCTGAAGTGACAGCCCCCAAGCTCTCGGGTGCAGATCCAAACAAGACGGCTTCCAGAGCCAGACAGTCAGGCAACACTTCAGGATCACTGAAAGAACTCCTACAGAAGGCTGTAAGAAAGCCCTGATTCTTCGAACCACCCCTGCCACGAGGGCGATGACTGTTCTGGGGATGATTCAGAAGAATCTTCCTGAAAAGACTGTTGCACTTATTTGAAAGAGATGTTTTCTCCCTTCTGGTTCCAAAACAAGGTTTTATTAAGGGGTAGCAAAACATACTCCAATTGTAGAAAATGTTTTCCAATCCTACTAACTTCTAGTCAAAGTAGCCTTAACCTTAGGCCCAAAAAGTGAAAAGCCTTCAAAAGGGACATTAATGAAAGATGCCTTGCTCATAGGAGGTTACTAGACTATTGGCCCTAAGGTTTTACAAGCCTAGCCATGTTATTCCCTTGTTCCCTTATGGACCAAGATATATAGTCTATGTTTGCATGCAAAGTCCTATCCAACTGTCGGGGTTATGCTTAAATAGGGCCAATGAGGAGCTCTGTTTTACATAAATCGGGAGTTTGTTACAGAGGAGTGGCAACCGCTATTAGACATATTTATCTCTCCAGCATGTCCTGTTAATATCACAGGCTAGGTTAAGATCCCTAGAGCAAGTGAATCTTGTTCCATTGGATTTGCAGATGTGCAACAGCTTCATCAAGGCAGGGTCTGAGACTACTCTGTAGGCCAGGTACAAGTTACACTCTAAGCAGTCTATATATATATGACACTCAGTAAAGTGAGAAGGCCTTCAGTCTGTCTGTGTAGGTCACGTTCTGTAGGCCTTGAATATTATTGGTGAGAAAACTCTGAGGTTTCTCCAGTTGCTGCAGATGTCTGGTGAGGTACATATAGAAGGAAGCATTGTACTCTATTACTGGTCTGATGACAGCCAAGTTCAGAGGAGTGGTATCTTCCTTAGCTTTGGATGCTATACTCTTGCTTATGAGGTGTGCAATGTAGAAGGCCTTTCCTTACTATTGTGGACACCTGGTGATCAAAATTAAGGCCATCAAATTGTGTTCCTAAATCTCACAGCACTGGGTTTGAACTTAGGGGGATATTATTAATGTTGTAGTTAGCAGGGGTTTCTCCTTTGCCGAACTGGATGATAAACTAAACTAAAAAAAAAAAAAAAGCATTAAGTCCACGGCTTTCATATCAATCATGTGTATGTAAGCCCATTTTGTCGTATGCTGACATCTTTGAGGGATTTGATGATTGCATCCAGTTTGCAGTCACCAGCAAACTTGGTAAGCAATAGGCTATTTATTTTCTCCTGGACTTCTGAAAACGTAGATACCAAACATACGGGGCCTAGCACAGATTCCTGTAGAACACCACTGGGAACAGGTCTGCTAGTTGAGTTGGCATTCCCAGTTTTGACTGCATATGTTTTGTTTGTGAGCCAGTTGGCAACCCATCTAGTGATGTAAGGGTTAATCCCCAGCTGGGTGAGTTTCTCAATGATGCTTGAGAGAGGGTTTGCATTAAAGGCCTTGGTTACGGTGAGATAAGCAGTGTGAACTGTTTTGCCTTCATCCAGGGGCTTAGTAATATTCTCGAAGAAGCCTACCAGGTTTAGCAGGCAAGATCTGCCTTAACGAAACCAAACTGGTTCAGGTTAAGAGTTTGAAGGTCTCCTATTTCCTTGTTAAGATCCATGATGATTCTCTCCATGGCCTTGCAGATCAGGCTGGTTTAGCCTTATGGATTTATAGTTCCTGGTGTCAGACGGTTGCTGTTTTCCACTCAGCTAGGACAAAGCCAGTGCTTAGATTAAGCATGAAGGGGATGCTCAGTGGTCCCACTAATTCCTGTTGTAGACCATTTAATAAGCAGCCTGGGAAGTTGTCCAATCCCATAGAGGCTGTGTTTTTGGCCTTGTGCGGCTATGACCTGCTCTCTGGAGATACTAGGCAGAGGGCTGGTGACTAGTATGTTATGGGGTATGATTGGTGGGGACAGGAGGGTGAAGTTTTCACCAAATCTGTCCCAGTAGCGGGTTGGCGACATCTTCAGGTTCAGTATAAGTACCACCATCCACAGCTAGTGCGGCACAAAGCTGGGTCTTCCTTTTTAGATTTCAGATGTAGCTAAAGAATGATTTGTGATTTACTTTAGCTAGGGATGCTAATTTAGTTTCATAATTAGCTTTGTAGGACTTTGCAAGATGTCTAATCTGCTTACTTATGCTCTGGAGGGAGTTCTTTCTTTGCTGGGACAATTCCCTCTTATTTTTTTGACAGCAGTTTCTTTCTCTTGTTGTATAATCTATTTATGTTGGATGTCCACCAGGGTGGCTTTTTTTTTTGTGAGGACCTTGATTTGATTCACTCCAGTACGGCTGAGTCTATGCACTTATACAGGTGTTTATACAGGACATTTGTGTACTCCTCAGTATAGGTTTCATTGCTGTCAAAGTTGGCAGGAGGTCTGAAAAGAACAGTTGTGTACACTTACCATAAATGCAGATGTGCGAGTGTATTCACTGTTGCAGTCATTACACTTGGGTTATCTGCCAGCAGGTAGCCCTCAGCTGGCCTGAATACCAGAGTCTTGGATCCCTGCATCGGATGCTGTCTCTTCTTCCATGACATCAGGTCGTCAGGGGTATAAAACATGCAGCCAATGCCGTTACATGTTTTTATTGCCCCAGATGTCAGCTGCCCCCATAATGAGAAGCAATTATATGTTATGTTACACCTCCATCAAAAAGCAAATACACCAAACAATAAGGAAAGGTAGAGCCAAGAGAAGTCAGGGGGCTGGAGAGAGGGAACCAGGACTGCAACAGTGAATACACTCGAACATCTACATTTATGTTAAGTGTACACTACACACCACCTTGGGCATAAAGGAAGGACTGGTCCCGAGGGACACCCTGTCTGCATGGAAGATGATGAAGGGCTCCACTGCCATGAGGGCCTGTAATTCACTCTTCTTGCTGAAGTGACGACTAGAAGGAAGGCTGTTTTCCGAGAAAGGAATTTCAACTCTGCAGTTGCAGCTGGCTCAAAAGGAGGGAGAGTGAGCTTTTCCAATACAAAGTTGAGATCCCAGGCTGGAGTAGGGGCTCTCCTGGGGGGGGGGGGGTCTTAAATTTTTGGGCGCTCTGAGGAATTGCTTTAGCAGGGGTGAGAGAAGAGGGTGGTTCAGTATTATAATGTGCTGAAATGGCAGAGGTATGAATTTGAATTGACAAGAAGAAAAGGCCCTTGTGGAGCATTTCTATTAAGTACTGAAGAATATGCGGTAAGCTGGGCACCGTTGTGCCCATCCCAAGTCTGGCTCCAGGAACAGTATCTTTTCCACTTTTCAGCATAGGATTTTCTAGCACTAGGCTATCTTGCCTCCAGCATAACATCTAGCACCTGCTTACTGAGGGATGCTATTGGAGAGCTCAAGGAATTAGCCAGGCTGCAAGGTTCAGGGTTTGAAGCTGTGGGTGCAGAATCTGGCCCTCCTGCTGGGACAGCAGGGAAGGGGTCTGAGGCAGGTGCCGTGCCATGGTTTCAGCAGTGTCATACTGCTCAGGAGGGGTTACTAGTGCTGGCATGGCCAGTCTGGTGCAATCAGTATTGTCCTTGGTTTGTCCTGTTTGATCTTGAGCAGAACCTTCGAGAGGAGGGGCAGAAGGGGAAAGGCATAAACTGAGAGGCTTTCCCAGGTAAAGGACAGGGCATCCACTTTCCAAGCTTGACTGTGGGAAGTCCTTGTGCAGAATTTGTCCAATTGGTAGTTCTGTGGGGAGGCAAACAGGTTTATCTCTGGATTCCCCCATTTGTTTCTCAAGAGGTTGAATATTTTTGGTTACAGTTTCCAATCGTGTGGGTCCATGAGATTTCTGCTTAGGTCTGCCAGTGAATTTAGCTTGCCTGGCAGGAATTGAGCTTGTAGGTGCACTTGGTACCTCAAGGCTGTTTTCCACGCAGCCATGGCTAGTCTGTAGCGTGGGTATGAGTGGGTTCCCCCCTGCTTGTTTATGTACCACATAACTGGGGTGTTGTCTGGTTTTACCAATAACTGTCCTGGAAAAATGTGGTCCTTGAAGGCCATCAGGGAATTCTGTACAGCTAACATTTCTTTCTGGTTGATATGCAGGTGCATCTGTCTCGGGTTCCATTTGCCCTGACTGCACCTCCCTGCCAAGTGAGCCCCCCATGCATAATCTGATGCATCTGTTAGGGTTTGGGCAGCAGGGGATAGAGTGTAGTAGCAGGCCTCTGCCCACCAAAGGAACTCTGTCTTTCTACAAGGAATGATAGGAATAATTGATTCCAGGTCCTGAAAATGTTGACACCATAGGCTTTTTAGGTACCACTGTAGCTTCCTCATATGCAGTCTTGCATATGGAATTAGTAAAATGCAAGAGGCCATGAATCCCAGGGCTTGCAGGATTTTCCTTGCAGACAGCTGGGTCTTTGTGGCCAGTAGTTTGAAGTAGGTTGTCAAATAAACTTGTTTCTCTGGAGTGAGGAAAGTCATCTGGGAAGTTGTATTCAAGCTTGCTACCAGGAATACAATTTGCTGGCAGGGTACTAGGTGAGATTTATTTTCATTTATGGTGTACCCCAGTGAGTTTAGAAGTGTTTTAATAGCAATTCCTGGCTGTCTGCCTGAATCAGACAATCGTCCAAGTATGGGTATACATGAATATTTCTCTGCCTGCAAAATACAATGGCTGGAGCTAGACACTTTGTGAATATCCTGGGTGGAGTAGATAAGCCAAAGGAAAGTGCAGAGAAAGTACAGTTGTGTACACGTACCATAAATGTAGAGGTTCGAGTGTATTCACTGCTGCAGTCATCACATTTGGGTTATCTGCTTGCAGTAGCCCTCAGTCGGCCTGATTAAGAAAGTCTTGGGTCCTACGTCAGTTGCTGTCTCCTTTTCCGTGACGTCAGGTCATCAGGGGTATAAAACATGCAGCCGACGACATTACATCAGTTTTTCTTGTCCCAGATGTCAGGTGCCCCCCAATGGGGAGCAATTAAAAAAGTACAATGATATACCTCCAACAAAAAAGCAACTACAACAAAAAGGCCTTTAAGCATAGTAAAGGAAAGTAGAGGTATAGCCAAAAGAAGTTAGGGAGCTGGCGGGAGGGTAACCAGGACTGCAACAGTGAACATCTACATTTATGGCAAGTGTACACAACTGTACTATGTTCTTCGTGTTTCACTGTTGCAGTCATCACATTTGGGTAGATTCAAAATAAGGATGGGAGGAGGAATTTAGATAGCATTAGAACCAACTATAACGCCCTGCATGACTGCAGTGGCAAAGCCAGCTCTGGATTTAGAGAGAATTGGCAAATGGTAATGCTTGGTGAAAGTATATACAGAACTCCAGGTAGCAGGTTCTAGGATGTCTCTGGTAGGTACACCTCTGAGAAAGGCTGTAGAGGTAGATGCAGCCCTGGTTGAGTGGTGTCTGATCCCCTGTGGGATAGGTTTTCCATGGTGCTTATAGCAGAAATGAATGCAGTGGCCTAGGCATTTGGAGATGGTTTGCTTTGAAATAGCCTTCCCCTCTGTCCCTGCAGCAAATGTCACCAGCAGTTGTTCAGATTTTCTTTGAAGTTTAGTCCTGTCCAAGTAGAATCTAAGTTGTCTGTGCACATCTAAGGAGTGTAGTATCCATTCCCCTTTGTTCTGTGGATTAGGAAAGAAGGTTGGCAAATGAATGGACTGATTAAGGGCCACACTGGATGCCACCTTTGGCATGAAAGAGGGATTGGTCCTGAGAGACACCTTGTCCACATGAAAAATGATGAAAGGCTCCACTGGCATAAGGGCCTGTAATTCAGATATCCTTCTTGCTGAAGTGATTGCTAAAAGGAAAGCTGTTTTCCAAGAAAGGAATTTTAAATTTGCAGTAGCAGCTGGCTCGAAAGGAGGAAGGGTGAGTTTCTCCAATACAAAGTTAAGGTCCCAGGCTGGAGTTGGAGCTCTCCTGGGTGGTCTTAAAGTTTTGGCCCCTCTGAGAAACTGCTTGAGCAGTGGATGAGAGAAGAGGGGAGGTTCTGTGTTATAATGAGCTGAAATGGCTGAGGTGTGAATATTTATTGAGGAAAAAGACAGGCCCTTGTGAAGCATCTAAGTTAAGTATTGTAAAATCTGAGGTAAATTGGGCACTGCTGTGCTCATCCCTTGAGAATGGTTGCAGGCACAGAATGTTTTCCATTTTTCAGCATAAGATTTTCTAGTACTAGGCCTCCATGCCTCTAAAATGATATTCATCACTGGTTTACTGAGGGATGTTAAAGGAGAGATTAGGTAACTAGCCAGGCTGCTAGGTTCAGTGTTTGAAGCGGAGGGTGCAGAATCTGGTTCTCCTGCTGAGACAGCAGTGTAGGAGTCTGAGGCAGGTGCCATGGGGGCCCACGGTGACACACTGCGCAGGAGGGGGTACCACTGTTGGAGTGTGCAATCAAAATCGTCCTTGGTTTGTCTTTTGATCTTTAGTAGTACTTTGGAGAGTAGAGGCCGAGAAGGAAAGGCATAAACTGCTAGGTTTTTCCAGCTGAAGGGCAGAGCATCCACTTTTCAAGCTTGTCTGTGGGGAGTCCTTGTGCAAAATTTTTCAAATTGAAAGTTCTGGGGGGAGGCAAATAGGTCTTTATCTGGGCTCCCCCATTTGCTTGTCAACATGTTGAAAATCCTTGGTTCCAGTTTCCACTCGTGTGGGTGCATGAGATTTCTGCTTAGTCCATCTGCCAGTGTATTTAGATTTCCTGGCAGGAACTGATCTTATAGATGTACTTGGTAACTCAAGCCTGTGTTCCACAACGCCATGACTAGTCAGCAGAGGGAGTAAGAATGTGTACACCCCTGCTTATGTACAACATAACAGTGGCGTTGTCCGTCTTTACCATTAATTGTCCTGGAAGAATGTGATCCTTGAAGGCTGTCACAGCATTCTGTACAGCTAACATTTCTTTTAGAGTGATGTGCAGGTGCATTTGACTTGGGTTCCATTTGCCCTGTATGCACTTCCCTGCCAGGTTCGCCCCCCCCCCATGCATAGTCTCATGCGTCTGTTAGGGTTTGGGCGGCAGGGGGTAGTGTGACTGGTAGTCCCTTGTTTTGGTGTCATGCCTCTGCCCACCAAAAGAACTCTAAGCATAGGCAAGGTATGATAGGAATCATTGCTTCTAGAGCCTGAGAATGTTGACACCATAAGCTTTTTAGATACCACTGTAGTTTCCTCATATGCAGTCTTGCATATGGAATTAGAAGACTACAGGAGGCCATGAACCCCATGGCTTGTAGTATTTGCCTTGCAGATAGCAGGGTTTTGTGGCCACTTGTTTGAAGTAGGTTGTCAAGTGAATTTGTTTCTCTGGCATGAGGAAAGCCGTCTGGGAAGTTGTATTCAAGCTTGCTCCCACGAATATAATTTGTTGACAGGGTACCAGGTGATTTCTTTTCATTTATGGTGTACCCCAGACAATTTTGCATCCTTTGAACAAAAGCCAGATGATTCAAAAGTATGTCCTGGTTTCTGCCTGAATTAGACAATCATCCAGGTATGGGTATATTTGAATATTTTTTTGCCTGCAAAATGCAATGACTGGAGCTAGGCACTTTGTGAATACCCTAGGCGCAGTAGATAAGCCAAAGGGCAGTGCAAAGAACTGATAGTGTGTGTAGCCTGCTTTGCAGCGTAGGTATCTTCTGCAAGATTCCCTGACTGGGATGTGCAGGTATGCTTCCTTTAAATCTAGTGTTGCCAACCAGGCATCTTTGCCTAGCATAGGAAGCAATTGGTGAAGTGTCAGCATCTTGAATTTTGGAATCACCAAAAAAGTGTTTAGCGTAGACAGGTCCAGGATCGGATGCCATGAATTGTCTTTTCTGGGTACCAGGAAAAGTCTTGAGTAGAAACCTTGTCCCTTTTTCTCTTCTGGTACCAAAAGAATAGCCCCTATGCTAAAGAGAGAGAGAGTACTTGCTTTTGGGCCTCTGCCCACTGATATGGAGGTAGATCCGGCCAACCGCTTGGAGTTGGTAACATGTGGAAGTGAAATCTGTATCCTTGGGACACGATATTTAAAACCCATTTGTCCTGGGTAATGAGTCCCCAGTTCTTTGCATGAAGTGTAATCTTTCCCCCCAAAGGGGCAGTCAGTTGAAAAGTGCTTGGAAGTTTTAAAAATAAGTCATTAAGACAGTTTACCATGGGGAGAGTTTTATTACTCCCAGGTTTGGAAGTGGAAGCTGCATGTTTTATACCCCTGACAACCTGACGTCACAGAAGAGGAGACAGCAACCGACGTAGGACCCAAAACTTTGTTAATCAGGCTGACTGAGGGCCACTGTAAGCAGATAACCCAAATGTGATGACTGCAACAGTGAAACACGAAGAACATCTGATAGTGCATGGAGCCTGCCCTGAAGCGTAGGTATTTCCTGCAAGATTCCCTTATTGGAATGTGCAGGTAAGCTTCCTTTAAGTCTAAGGTTGCCAACCAGGCATCTTTGCCTAGCACAGGAAGCAGCTGTTGAAGTGTTAGCATCTTTAATTTTGGGATTACCAAAAAAGTGTTTAGAATAGAGAGGTCCAGGATAGGATGCCAGGAGCTGTCTTTTCTGGGTACCACGAAAAGTCCAGAATAAAAACCTTGTCCCTTTTCTTCTGCTGGGACAGGTTGAATAGCCCTGAGAACCTACTGTTGAGCCTCTGCCCACTGATATGGGGGTAGGTCTGGACAACCATTTGGGGTTGGTAGGGTGTGGAAGTGGAATCTGTATCCTTGGGAAACTATATTCAAAAAACATTTGTCCTGGGTAATGAGTTCCCAGTTTTTTTGCATGTAGGGCAAGCTTTCCTCCTAAGGGAGCAGGCAGCTGAGCAGGGCTTGGAAGGGTTAAGATTAAGTCATGGTGCCATTTTCCCGTAGGAAGTGGAAGCCCCCCACTGCTTAGGCCTGTGCATAGCCTGAGACTGTAAACTAGGTGGTCTGCTGTTCCTGGGTTTGGACTGAGAAGAGCTGGAAAGGACCATTTCTTTGAAGGCCAATGCCTACTAAATCTAAGTGGCTGTTCCTGCAGGAAATCTTTAACAGTTTGCATAGATTTAGCTTTTTCCACCATCTTTTTGAGGACTTCTTCTGCTTTGTTGTCAAACAGGCGGTCTTGGTTTAAGGGAGCATCCAGTAATTTAGCTTTAACATGATCTGGCAAGTTTTGCTCCTTAAGCCAAGCATGCCTTCTAAGTACAGACCCAGTGACAGCAGCCCTGCAAGATGCTTTTAAAGAATCAAAACCACATTGCAAAGTATGTTTACCAACTTGTTCAGCAGAATGCATTAAATCCTGTAAATCTTTGTATTCAGCACAGTCAGGAATCAACATCATTTTCTGTTTAATTAGTCCCATAATATGCTGCTGGTACTTTAACATATGAAACTGGCAATTTAAAGCCCTAATAGCCAAAGTAGCAGAAGTGTATACCTTCTTACCCCATCTGTCCAAGGCTCTAGAATCTCTATCAGAAGGGGTAGGATTTTTGGCAGCTGTAGCCTTAATGCCCTTTGGGCCTTGGGAAATGGTCTCTGCATCTGCAGTAGGATTCTTAAAAAGGAACTTGTGAGAGAAAGGTACTCTGTAATACCTGTCAGGTTTCCTGGGAGCTGGAGATAAAATGTCTGGGGACAGGTAGATTCCAAGAAAGCATCATCTACAATGTCCAGAAAGTACAGTTTTGTACCTACCATAAATGTAGATGTTCGAGTGCTAATACAGCTGCAGTCATAACAGATGGGTTCTCCTGCCGTCAGGCGGGTCCTCGGTAGGCCGAATTCCAAAGTCTAGGTCCGGCGTCGGTTGTCGTCGCTTCTTCCCTGACGTCAGTGCGACAGGGGTATAAAAGAACCAGCAGACGCCATTTTCTTCAGTTTTTCTTGCCCCAGATGTCAGGTGCCCCCAGAAGGAAGGCAATACATAAATTTGTGTAATAAAGCAATGCCATATAATCAAAATACAGTAGTTGCAAGCAAATACACCATAAATGAATACCCCAATCAGGTTGTATGAGGAGGTGTTAGCCAAAAGGCCTGTCCCAAGAGGGGTAGGAGGGAGGGAAACCTGGACTGCAGCTGTATTAGCACTCGAACATCTACATTTATGGTAGGTACAAAACTGTACTATGTTCATCGTGCATACAGCTGCAGTCATAACAGATGGGTAGAATCCCAAAGCTAAGAAGGGGTGGTAGGCACTAGGTGGAACTAGGAGGAGCCAGGATGCCCTGCAAGACTGCAGTGGCAAAGCCTGCTCTAGTTTTGGAGTACAATGGTAGGTGGTAGTGCTTGGAGAAGGTATGCACAGAACTCCAAGTGGCTGCTTCCAAAATATCTTTGGTAGGAACTCCTCTGAGGAAAGCTGCAGAGGTAGCTGTGGCCCTTGTGGAGTGAGATCTGATGCCTGCAGGTACAGTTTTACCATGAAAAGAGTAACAAAAGCGTATGCAGTGGGCTATCCATTTTGAAATTGTCTGTTTGGAAATTGGCTTCCCTTGAGCTCCTATAGCATAGGTCACAAAGAGCTGTTCTGATTTTCTGAAAGACTTTGTTCTGTCCAAATAATAACGCAGCTGTTTGTGGATGTCTAAGGAAAGTAGTAGTCTCTCCCCTTTGTTTTGAGGATAAGGGTAAAAGGTAGGTAAGTGTACAGCCTGATTCAAAGCTACCCTGGATACCACCTTTGGCATAAAGGACGGGTTGGTTCATAAGGAAACTCTGTCCTGATGGAAGATGATAAAAGGCTGCACAGCCATGAGGGCTTGTAGTTCCGATACCCTACGAGCTGAGGTGATAGCCAGAAGGAAAGCTGTTTTCCAGGACAAATATTGCAAATCTGTTGAGGCAGCTGGCTCAAAAGGAGGCAAGGTCAGCTTTTCTAGAATGAAATTGAGGTCCCAAGCAGGTATTGGTTGTTTCCTTGGGGGTTTTATATTCTTAGCCCTCTGAGGAACTGTCTTAAGAGGGGGTGAGAGAATAAAGGCGGATCAGTGTTGTATTCTGCAGAAATGGCTGAGGCATGGATTTTGATGGAGGAGAATGAAAGTCCACTGCTTAGCAGCTCAGCTAGATACTGTAATATTTGAGGTAAATTCAGTTTTCCAGGATTCTGGCCCTTTTTCTCATTCCAGGCACAAAACCGTTTCCATTTTGCGGAGTAAGCTTTTCTAGTAGACGGCCTTCTGGCCTCCAAAATGACATCCTGCACCTCCTTGGAGAGTAGGGTCTGTTGTGATGTTAAGGAATCTTCCATGTGGCCAGATTGAGTGTTTTCAGCTGACTGTGAAGAGTTTTGAAGCTGTGCTGAGTCAGAAGAGGCATTAGAGGTAGGGTCCATGAAGGGGAATGCGTCAGGCTCCTCAGGAGTGGGTACCAGTGCTGTCTTGGCCAGTCTGGAGCAATGAGAATCATCTTTGGTCCGTCTGCTCTGGTTTTTAATAGAACTTTGGGCAGCAGAGGAAGAGGTGGAAAGGCATAAACTGTCATTCTTGTCCAACTGAAAGAGAGAGCGTCCACTCTCCAGGCCTTTGGATGAAAAGTCCTTGAGCAGAATTTTGTCAATTGGTGATTTTTGTGGGAGGCAAAGAGATCTATGTCTGGCCTTCCCCATGCTTGAATTATCTCTGTAAAAACTTAAGGATGCAACTTCCATTCGTGTGGATCGGTCATATTTCTGCTTAGGTTGTCTGCCAGCATGTTTTCCTTGCCTGGCAAGTACTGTGCTTGAAGTTCGATTTGTAATTCCAGAGCCATGTTCCAAAGTGACACGGCCAGCATGCATAGGGGGTATGAATGGGTTCCTCCCTGTTTGTTTATGTACCACATTACTGTGGTGTTGTCTGTCCTTATCAATAGTTGACCTGGATGCAGAAGGTCTTTGAAAGCTATAATAGCATTTATTACTGCTAGCATTTCCTTTTGATTGATGTGAAGGTGCTTTTCTTTTTGGGACCATTTGCCCTGAATGCACCGATCTGTCATGTGCACCCCCAGGCGTAGTCCGAGGCGTCTGTTGTGATGACTTGATTTGCTTGAGGCTTGCAGAATGGGAGACCTGTGTTTGTTTGGCATGCTTGAGCCCACCACAGAAATTCCTTTTGAAGACATGGAATTAGTGGTATTATTGTTTCCAAACTGTGGCTGTGTTGAGACCATAGGTTTTTCAGTACCACTGAAGTTTCCTCATATGCAGCTTTGCACATGGGATTAGTAGGATGCAAGATGCCATGAATCCCAGAGCCTGCAGGATTTTCCTTGCAGTCAGCCTGGTGAAATTTGCTAGTGTTCTGAAGTATTGAGTTAGTTGCCCCTGCTTCTCTGGCGTGAGGTAGGCCATCTGAGTGTTTGTGTCCAAGTTGGCACCCAGTAAAATTATTTTCTGAGAGGGTATTAGCCTTGATTTCTTTTTGTTGACTGTGTATCCTAGAGAATTCAACAACATTATTACAAAAGCCAGATGTTTCAGAAGTATGTGCTTGCTGTCCGCTTGGATCAGGCAGTCATCCAAATATGGGTATATTTGTATCCCTTGAAGTCTGCAGTAGGCAATTACTGATGCCAGGCATTTCATGAATACTCTGGGCGCAGTAGATAAGCCAAAGGGCAATGCATAGAATTGATAATGGGTTGAACCTGCAAGAAATCTGAGGCATCTTCTGCAATTTTGTCTGATTGGGACATGCAGGTATGCCTCTTTGAGGTCCAATGTTACCAGCCAAGACTCCTTGCCCAGCATGGGAAGAAGCTGCTGTAATGTGAGCATCTTGAATTTTGGTACGAGTAAAAATGTGTTTAGGATGGATAGGTCCAAAATAGGTCTCCAATCTTTTCCTTTCCTTGGTACCAGGAATAGTCTGGAATAAAAACCTTGACCTTGTTCGTGAGTAGGTACCTCTTGAATAGCTTTCATGTCCATGAGATCTGAAATTTGTCTTTGTGCCTCTGCCCTTTGATTGTGTGGCAGGTTTGGCATGCCTCTCATTTTTGGAAGGGTGTGAAAATGGAATCTGTAGCCTCTGTTTATAATGTCCAGGATCCATTTGTCTTTTGTGACAATATGCCAATTTTTTGAAAATAATGCCAGTTTTCCGCCTAAGGGTGCTGCCATTTGAGCCTTGCTTGGCATGGAAAGGGGAAAGTCATTGGGCTTGCTTTCTGAATGGCTGCGAAAGTACAGTTTTGTACCTACCATAAATGTAGATGTTCGAGGATTCCCTTGCTGCAGTCCTGACTATTGGGTATAGTCCGCGTCCCAGTCGGCCCGAATACCAGAGTATAAGGCTGACGTCGGTCATGGCGCCTTAGACTGACGTCAGTACGTCAGGGTACTAATGCGCATGACCGACGTCATTTCCTCAGTCTTTTCTTGCCCCAGATGTCAGAAGACCCAAAAAGACAAGTCCCAAAAACAACCTGCACCAATAAACATGTACAATATATACAGTAATATATATACAAGAAATATAAGCATGTAAAGGCACCTACACAACCACCCTGAAACACAGAGGGCACGGAGGGAGGTAAATTGGACTGCAGCAAGGGAATCCGAACATCTACATTTATGGTAGGTACAAAACTGTACTATGTTCTTCGTCTTCCCTTGCTGCAGTCCTGACTATTGGGTAGAATCCCAAAGCAGAGGTAAGGGAGGCTGGCAAATTATAAAGTAGCAGGAGCTGACAACATGCCTTGTAAAACAGCTGTGGCAAAACCAGCTCTAGACTTAGAGTATATAGGCAGGTGATAATGCCTAGAGAAAGTATGCACTGAACTCCAAGTAGCTGCTTCCAGAATATCCTTAGTTGCCATCCCTTAGAAATGCTGTTGAAGTGGCAGTAGCCCTAGTGGAATGAGGCCTAATCCCAGCTGGAACCTCTTTGCCATGATGGGAATAACAAAATGCAATGCAAAAGCCAATCCACCTAGAAATAGTTTGTTTTGACACAGGTTTGCCCTGTGAACTTAAAGCAAAAGAAACAAGTAACTGCTGAGACTGCCTAAAATCTTTAGTCCTGCTCAAATAATAACGCAATTGCCTGTGTACATCTAAAGTGTGCAAAATCTTTTCCCTTTATTTTGAGGATCTGCAAAACGTAGGCAAATGAATAGTTTGGTTTAAAGCCACACTAGAAACCACCTTAGGCATAAAGGAAGGATTAGTGCGTAATGATACCCTGTCCTTATGGAAAATCAAAAGGGCTCTACTGCCATAAGGGCCTGCAACTCAGACACCCTTCTTGCAGAAGTAATAGCCAACAGAAAAGCCGTCTTCCATGACAAATATTTCAATTCAGCAGTAGCTGCGGCTCAAAAGGTTGTAGAGTAAGTTTTTCCAACACAAAATTGAGATCCCAAGCAGGAGTAGGAGCTCTACGGGGGTCTTATATTCTTTGCCCCTCTAAGAAACTGCTTGAACAAAGGATCACGAAAACAAAGGTGGGTCTCAATCATAGTGAGCTGAAATTGCTGCAGCATGAATCTTTATGGAAGAGAAAGACAAACCTTTGTCCAATAACTCAGTAAGATATTGAAGAGCCACACTCAAATTAGGCTCTGAAATCTCCAAATTCTTTGCTGTACACCAAAATAAAAATCTCTTCCATTTTTCTGCACACTCTCCTAGTACTAGGCCTTCTAGCTTCCATAATCACATTTAAAACTTGTTGAGGAAGCTGAGACCTTCCATGTTTCAACACAGAATATGCCAAGCTGTGAGATGGAGAGATTGAAGCTTGACATTGAGCAGATGACCGTCCTTCTGAGATAACAGATGAGGAATCAGAGGTAAAGGCCATGGAGGCTTCTTTACAAGACTCCTTAGAAGTGGGTACCAGTGTTGCGAGGCCAATCTGGAGCTATCAAAATCATCCTTGGCCTGTCCTGTCTGACCTTTAGTAATACCTTTGGAAGAAGAGGTAGAGGTGGAAAAGCATAGACATGAAGGTTTTTCCAACTGAAAGACAGAGCATCCACTTTCCAAGCTGTGTGATGAAACCCCTTTGTGCAATACTTTGGCAGCTGGTGGTTTAGTGGAGAAGCGAACAGATCTATGTCTGGAGTTCCCCATGACACTGTCAATTTCTGAAATACATGAAGATCCAGTTTCCACTCGTGGGGATCCATGATTTGTCTGCTTAATACATCTGCTAGGGAGTTCTGTGCTCCTGGCAGAAACCTTACCTGAAGAGTCAGTTGCAGGCTTAGCAGTCTCCCATAAAATCATTGCTTGCCTGCATAGAGGATAAGAATGTGTTCCCCTTGCTTGTTGATGTACCACATGACAGTTGTGTTGTCTGTCAGAATCAACACCTGCCCTGGAAGAAGTAACTCCTTGAACGCCATCAATGCAAACTGGACTGCTAACATCTCCTTCATGTTGATATGTAGATGCTGTAGTCTGGCAGGCCACTTGTCTTGTATCCACTTTCCATTTAGATGCGCTCCCCAAGCAGTGTCCGCGGCATCTGTCGTTAAAATCTGACTCGCCTCTGGCGGGTCACAGAGAGTCCCTTGTTTAGGTGACATTCCTGAGCCCACCACAAGAATTCCTTTTGAAGGCAAGGTATTATTTGAATGACAGTGTCCAAATCTTGGCAGTGCTGTGTCCATACATTTTTGAGATACCATTGCAGCTTCCTCATATGCAGTTTGGCATTGGGAAGCACCAGAATACAAGATGCCATGAACCCTAATGCTTGAAGGACTGTCCTTGCAGTCAGCACGGACTGATGAGATAGTTGATGGAAGTAAAGTGACAGACTCTTTTGTTTGTCCGGGGTTAAAAAGGCCATCTGGGCTGCTGTATTCAGTCTCACACCCAGAAAGCACATGTCTTGAGAGGGTACTAGACTGGACTTTATTTCGTTCACAGAATACCCTAGGCATCTTAGCACTGCTATGACATATTCCAGATGCTGTAGAAGGTGTTCTTTTTCTTGAGCCAGAATCAGGCAGTCGTCCAAGTAAGGATAAATTTGAATGCCTTGAAGCCTGAAGTAAGCTATCACTGGAGCCAGAACCTTTGTGAATACTCTGGGCAGTAGATAAGCCAAAGGGCAATGCAGAGAACTGATAATGAAAATCTCCAGTTGAAACGCAGATACTTTCTGCAACTTAGCCTTATGGGCACATGAAGGTAAGCTTCCTTGAGATCCAAAGTTACCATCCAGTGATCCTTGCCCAGCAGAGGTAACAGTTGCTGTAACGTCAACATCTTGAACTTGGGAATGTCCAGATAAGTGTTGAGGATAGATAAATCCAAAATTGGTCTCCACGTGTTCCCCTTCTTTGGTACTAGGAACAGGCGAGAATAAAATCGAAGCCCCTTTCTGACACAGGGACTGGCTGAATAGCCCTATCTGGAGTAACTGAGAAACTTGCTTGAGAGCCTCTTTTCTTTGTGGAGGAGGAACATCTGGCATGCCTTTGAAAGGGGCATTGTGTGGAAATAAAATCTGTACCCGTGATGAATGATATCCAGCACCCATCTGTCTTGAGTGATTAAATCCCAATTTTCTTTGAAAAGAGACAATCTTCCTCCCAAAGGAGCTGCCAGGCGAGAGTCCACTGGCAGCTGAAAAGGCAGGTCATTGGTTCTGCTTACGAAAGGACTGACCCCTGCCCTCACCAGAAGTCTGAGCAGGTGAACTGTCTGATCTAGGCCTAAAGAACCTTGAGCCCTGCCCCTACCACGTCTAGATCTACCCTAGACTGGGAACCATAAGCAGGATATGTCCACCCCTTAGCAGGCCAATTTCTACTAAACTTGGAGGCTGCACCTGCAAAAATCTTTAACAGTCTGCATAGACTTAGCTTTGTCCTCCATTTTCTTTAAAACTGCTTCCACAGGCGGTCCAAACAACACATCAGACTGTAAAGGAGCATCCAAAATCCTGGTCTTAACATGCTCAGCTAAATTCTGATCCTTCAACCATGCATGTCTGCGAAGAACAGAACTAGTAGCAGCCACCCTCGAGGAGGCCTGAACAGCATCAAAACCACACTGCAAAGAATGCTTACCCACTTGTTCAGACACATGAACCAAATCCAGCAATTCTTTACACTCAATACCTTCCGCCAAAGCATCCACCTTAGATTTCAATTGTGAAAGGAGATAATTCTGATATTTCAGCATATGAAATTGACAATTCAACGCCCTCATGGCTAGAGTGGAAGAAGTATATACTTTCTTACCCCACCTATCCAAAGCCCTTGCCTCTTTATCAGAGGGTACAGGATTTTTAACAACAGAAGCTTTAACACCTTTAGGCCCCTGAGAAACAGTTTCTGGGTCGCCCTGGGACTCTTAAACAAATACTTATGAGCTTGGGCACCCTATAATACCTATCAGGCTTAACAGGAGCAGGAGGCAAGGAATCAGGGTTCAGAGAAGCCTCTGCAAAAACATCCTCCACCACATTCAACACAGGAGGAATAGCTAAGGGCCTATGCTGAGGCAAAACAAGAATTCCCTAAGCCTTTTCTGGAGTCAGAGTAATCTTGGCCTTCCCATTTAAAGTGCTCCCTCATGGAGTGAAGAGTCTCTGAAAATGAAAAATCCTCAGGAGGAGAAGCTGAAGGAGTGGAATCATCCACATCAGAATCAGAATAAGCAGGAAACTCTTGCAAGTCTTCCACAGAAGACTCTGAAGCCTGTGAACACTGTTCAAAACTATCAAACTCCTGTTCCACCCTAGGCCTCTTATCAGGTGGGGGCATAGAACCTCTAATCAGAGTAATCAAATCTTCAGCCATTTTAAGCATATGTTTCTTAGGCACAGAGCCGAAATGCTAGGAGAAGCCCCTACAGAAGCTGAACTTGGCCTTCCTCTAAAAGAAGCTCTGGAAACAGAAGGAGAGGCCCTAACTACCTTGGGAAGAGAGGGAAGAACAGTTACCTGAGAAGCCCCTCAGCCTGGCCTACTTCCTGAGAGGGCACATCCTGTAACAGTAAAGTATCTGCCTGAGACTCCATAGAGACTCCTGGCAAAACCTCTGGCTCCCTGAGCCTTCTAAAGGACCGGCGTCCGGGACTGCGGTTCCTCAGCCCTACACTTCACTCTTTTGTCGTTGGGCTTCTTAGATGAAGCAGGCGTCGGAGCATCCGCCGGCATAGTATAATTGCAACGCTTCCCAAACACTAACCTAGCACAATCAAGCCTCCTCTTAATAGTGCGCTTATTAAATCTAGCACAAGAGCGGCAACCAACAACGTCGTGCTCAGGCCCTAAACAAGGTATACACAATGTATGATAATCCCTATGCGGTATCTGCTTCCCACAAGAAATACAGTTATTCACTTTTTCTGACATCCGGTAATATACTGAGGCAAGAAAATACCAAAATGTTCCCCAACGGGGTTACTTAGCCAACTCTGTACTCGGTCTGAAACTCCGGTTTGGAAAATCTCAGAACGCCAACCTGCACTCGCAAAATTGCTTCTGCATCGGACCATGCGGCAAAAAAGACTGAGGAAATGACGTCGGTCATGCGCATTAGTACCCTGACGTACTGACGTCAGTCTAAGGCGCCATGACCGACGTCAGCCTTATACTCTGGTATTCGGGCCGACTGGGACGCGGACTATACCCAATAGTCAGGACTGCAGCAAGGGAAGACGAAGAACATCTATCCTCACCACCTCTTTGGGTAGGAGCTTGCCATTGTCTGCCTCTAAACGATCCTTGAGATTGCCCACTGCCCCTCGGGTGCCTGTATCTACCTCTTTGGGGTCTGTCCGTGGCTGGAAAGGACCAATTTTTGGAAGGCCAATTTCTACTGAAACGTGGAGGTTGTACCTGTAGAAAATCTTTCACTGTTTGCATTGATTTAGCCTTTTCCTCCATTTTCTTTAATACCTCCTCAGCTTTAACACCAAATAATACATCCTTTTGTAGAGGAGCATCTAGTAATTTAGCTTTGACATGATCTGGTAAGGTTTGCTCCTTGAGCCAGGCATGTCTACGTATGACTGATCCTGTAACAGCAGCTCTACATGAGGCCTCTAGAGCATCAAAACCACATTGCAAGGTATGTTTACCCACTTGTTCTGCACTATGCATCAAATCCTGCAACTCCTTCAAGTCTGGTTGTTCAGGTTGTGACATTTTACTTCTCAACTGTGATAACAGAAACTGTTGGTACTTTAGCATATGGAACTGGCAGTTTAATGCCCTCATGGTTAAGGTGGCCGAGGTGTATACCTTTTTTCCCCACCGTTCTAAGATCTGGAATCTCTCTCGGAAGGTAATGGATTTTTAGCAGCGGAGGCCTTAATTCCATTGGGGCCCTGTGAGATAGTTTCTGGGTCAGCCGCATGGCTTTTGTATAAAAATTGGTGTGAGTCAGGAACCCGGTAGTACCTGTCAGGCTTGACTGGGGCTGGAGGTAAGGAATCCGGGTTAAGGCAGGCCTCCGAGTACACATCATCTAGTATGTCTAAGACAGGAGGTATAGCCAGAGGCCTGTGCTGAGGTAGCAAGAGAAAATCCCTAAGCCTTTTCTTGGAATCTGAGTACTCTTGGCCTTCCCAGTGGAAGTGTTCCCTTAAGGTATGCAAGGTTTCCCCAAATGAGTAATCTTCTGGGGGGGAGACAGAGGGAATGGACTCCTCTGCATCAGAATCTTCAAAAGGGGAGTAAGAATGTTCCTGTTCATCAGAGTGCTCTGAAATAATGGAGGCCTGGTCAGAGGAGGGGGATTCTTCCTCCACTCTGGGCCTTTTGTCCGGGGGGGGTTGAGAACCCCTGATAAAAGTAATTAAATCCTCGGCCATTTTAAGCATCTGTTTTTTAGGCATGGGGCCTGGAGAAGGGCCCTGTGTAGCTTGTCTCTTAGAATGCATGGCTGCTTTAGACTTAGTGAAAGCCTTGATGGAAAAAGAAGAGGAAGGTCTGAAGACACCTTGAGAGGAGGCAGACCTGTCTACATTTTGAGATTCACCACCAAGAGTGGCTTCGGTATCTGTAGTCGGGGTGTGGGCCGAGGAGCCTGCGACCTCGGGCACAGAAGACACCGCCAATGAAGTGTCGTCGGTAGGCAGGGGCTGCGTAGGCGCCTCACTGAGAACCGGACCACCTGTAGTCGGCTTTGGCGTGGTGTCGGTAGAGGCCACGGATCTCGTGTGTCAGTCCTCATCTTTGCATTTTTTAGACAAAACTGGAGTCGGAGTATCCGACGACATAATATAGTTAAATTTTTTGCCAAAATAGTGCTGGGCGAACTCCGCCCGACGCTTAACGGTGCGTTTGTTGAATGTAGCACAAAAATGACAGACCGAGACGTCGTGGTCTGGGCCTAAGCAAGGAATGCAGAGGGAATGAAAATCCTTATGCGGTATTTGCTTCCCACATGAAATACAATTATTAACTTTGTCTGACATCGGTCTGAGGCAAGAAAAGTTTCCCCAACGGGGTACTTAGCTTTCAAGAAGACTTCGGTTGCAAAATCTTTGTAATTTCAGGAGCTGGCCGACCGGCACTTGCAAACTGCTTCTGCTTCGGGCACCGCGCGGCAAGAAAGACTGAAGAAAATGGCGTTGGCTGGTTCTTTTATACCCCTGTCGCACTGACGTCAGGGAAGAAGCGCCGACAACCGACGCCGGACCTAGACTTTGGAATTCGGCCGACCGAGGACCCGCCTGACGGCAGGAGAACCCATCTGTTATGACTGCAGCTGTATGCACGATGAACATCAAGGGGGATAGCTGAAGTCCTGTGTTGAGGAAGGAGTAAGAATTCCCTAAGCCTCTTTTTGGAATCAGAGAAATCCTGGCTTTCCCAGTGGAAATGCTCCCTAAGAGAGTGCACGGTTTCAACAAAAGAAAAATCTTCTGGAGAGGAAGCAGAGGGAATGGAATCATCTGCATCAGAATCCTCATAGGTAGATAAGGACAAATCCTGGTAATCAGAAGAAACAGAAATATCAGAATCCTGATCAGAAGAAGAGGGACAATCAGTTCTAGGTCTCAGAGGGGGGAAGGCTGGCTTCCCCTAATTAAAGTAATAAGGTCTTCAGCCATTCTAAGCATTTGTTTTTTAGGCATATGGGCCTGACCATACAGTTTGGACGTCGGTTTTCTAGGTGTGGGTCGAGATTTAGGCCTTGAAGAAGAAGATGGCATCTGTTTAAAATGCAAGTCTGTAGGCCTGAATACACCCTCAGAAGCCGGTGCCTGCACAGCGGATCCGGACCCATCCAAGGTAGAGACATCCGCAGGTTCCATAGTCGAAGAAGCATCTCGCGGTATACTGGACTCCGAATGGATCTCAGTAGAGGCCTGCAAATCTCAAGTAGCAGGTATCAGGGGCTGCAAAAGCACCTCACTGAGTACTGGCGGACTGGCGACTAGCTTAACAGAAGTGTCATCAGCAGTTTTGGACCTATGCGGTCTGTCTTTATCCTTACGGTTTTTCGGAATATTGGTAGTCGGATGGCTTACCGAAGCCATTTCCGGATAGTTAAACAGAGTACCAAAATAATTTGCAGCAAAAATAGACAGACGACGAACAGTTCGGGGGTTGAATAAGGCACAAAACCGACAGCGAGGGACGTCGTTGTCTGGGCCTAGGCAAGGAATGCAGTATGAATGCTTTCTACAGGTAATACAATTATTAACTTTTACTGACATCGGTTAAGAGCAAGAAAAAGGATCCCCAACGGGGTACTTAGCTTTTTTGAAGACTTCGGTTCTGAAACTCGAAAAGAAAACTTCAGGAGTCGGCCGACCGGCACTTGTGAACTTCTTCTGCTTCGGGCACCGTGCGGCAAGAAAGACTGATGTAATGCCATCGGCTGCATGTTTTACACCCCTGGTGACCTGTCGTCATGGAAGAAGAGACGCATCCGACGCAGGGATCCAAGACTCTGGTATTCAGGCCGGCTGAGGGCTACCTGCAGGCAGATAACCCAAATGTAATGGCTGCAACAGTGAAACATGAAGAACATCTACTGATGTCATTGCTCAAGTAGGCTATAATTTGCTTTGGAGAATTTTTTTAACCTTTTTGCTCCTGAGGGTGGGGTCAGGTGCGATCATTACTTCGAATTATACTGATTTATAATCAGACTTTACCAGGGAGGGTCCCTCACATGGAGGAGATCCCCCATGTTGGTGAGCACTGTATCAAGGATGTTAGAACCCCTTGTGGGGGGTGCTATCTGCAAGTCCAGGAACCTTTGGGTGAGCGTGTTTGTGCCCATATATGTAACCCAATCAATGGAAGGATAGTTAAAATCACCAATGACCAGGTTATTTGGTTGTAAAGAGTGACTCACGTAGGTCCAGGTAGGCTGTGTGTTTTTTGTGGCTCATGGTGGGGGACCTATAGCTAATAATGATATGGAGGAGGGGGTCTTTCCTACAGTTAATTGGACGTGGAGTAACTCTAGGAAGTTGTACTGTTTAACCAGTCTAGAGGTGTACATCTCTTTAATGAAGACAGATACTCCTCCTCCCTGTTTTTTTTGACATTTATTGTGTGGTCTGAACGTGTGAAAGGCATTATAGTCCTGCATGGCCGGGGTATTCTCAAAGGCCTTGAATCATGTCTCTGACTGTGCAGACATCAGCAACTCCTAGGAGGAAAAGTGCTTCAAGTGAGTGCAGTTTCTGATTTAGACTCCTAGCATTAAGCAGCACAACCCTGAGTTTGTTTCTGGAGGACATTTTTACTTCAGGAAATTTGTTCTTATGAGATTGCCTAAAAAAGGCACTACGGGAGAGGCAAGTACCTTTGCCGGCAACCTAAATTCTAGTGGTGACAGGTGAAGACCATCTCTGTCAAAGCTGCATGGTCTGTAGACCATATCATCCCAGGCTGTCAGATAGTAGATCCCCCTGAAGGATGGAGGAAACAGGCTCTGATTACCTCAGAACCGTAGGGTTCACGAAAGGAATTTCTTGAAGCAGTCTGAAAAATGACATTGTCTCATACAAGAGTGGAGACGCATGGTAATGCTGGCGACAGCATCTGGTGATGTGGTATCAGCCACATTAGACAGCAGGCGCATGGGCACAATAGCAATAGACTGTAAAGTAGGCACCTGGGTCTCTAAAGTCTTCTGAAACACCAGAGTCTTCCGTGCCTTAATTACCATTGATACTTCCAACAATGTCCATGCTGAAGTCTGTTCAAGTGAGTGAGAAAGTTCAACACCTTCAAAGTGAACATGGCTGACACATAGGGTCACTTACCCAACCATTCCAACATCCAAGATTACTTATTCGGGGGATGAACTGACAAACTGTCTTCTGAGAGGTCCATCTTAGTGGCTGCCGCCACCACAACTGCATCCACAGCTTGACCTTACTCCAGTGCTTCTGATCCTTGGGAGGGGTGAAAATCTTGTCTGGCTTCTCACAGATCAGTTCTACCATACTGGGCTCCTTCCATGCCCTCTGGGACACTAGGTCAATAAAGGCATCTGGAGGGGAAATGAAACAGTATCTGGATGGGCCCACTCAGGCCTCCAAAATTACCAACTCCTCCAGAGATGGGGCTTTAGCAGTTCAACCTCCACACTGGCAAAATAGTCCAAAAAAATCACAAAAGTGGTTTTCTTGTTGGGGATTTAGGGAAACCCTCTCCTTCCTCGAGATCCATATCCTCAGTGAGGGTTATTCAGGAGAATCCAAGTACTTGTCTCATACCACCTCTTGCCCCAAATTTCCTGCCCTGCAATACTGGTGGGGGGGCAGAAGATGTTGGGGCCTTGAAAGTAGGGAAGGCTGGAGACCACCTGGGGTGAGCTGTCCTGGAGCAGACTAAAGTGTGTCCACAGACACGGATGTTGAAGACAGGGGGATACTGGTTGCAGCTGACCACTCCTCCTCCTGAAGAGAGCACATCCTCTTCACTTCCAATGGCAGAAACTGAAGCAGGACACCTAGAGCCTGCAGACCTAAGATCAAAAGATCCCAAGGACATACAGGACTCTGGAGTCACTCCAACCTGTTCTGATGCTAAGACTGGAGCAGAGCTTTCAACAGCTGAGTCCATGAGCAGGAGGGATGATCCCAGAACTGGAATGGTCAAACACGACCTGGACAACACCATCTCACTGGGCCAGCTCTGGGACCCACTCAGCTCAGATGCAACTGGAGTCAAGGAAACCAAGATAGAGGCAGGTGTCAAAATCGGCAAAGCTGTTGGATCAAACTCTAATAGAGAAAGGCAACATGCTCGGATGACCTCAGATCTGTACGGCTCACAGAAGAAAACCAACTTAAAGGAGCTGACACTTTGGGCAGTGGGTCTGAAGCCAAGGGGATCAGCCCTAACTGCATCTGTACCTGTAGAAAAGATGCATCAGCTGCTCCAATTCTGCGAATGTGAAACTCCTAATTGGACTACCAAGCCAGCAAAGCCACTGGAAGCTTGCCTACTGGAAAATGGCTTTGACAATCAGATATGAACCAGAGAAGCACGGATCCAGGGTAGAAGTGGGGAGAACTCCCGTGAGGACTCTCATAGAGTAGGAGATGGAAAAGGAGAGAAGGTCCCACCAAATGGTGTTCCCTTGGACAAGAAGGGGCTAGTAACACAGAATGGGAGATGGAGCCCTACCTCCAATTAGTGCCGAAGGAGAATAGCACAGAGGTGTCAGAGCAGACAACCATGCCAAAACTGCCGGTGGGGAAGCTAAGGATCTTGGGACCACTGGATCTAGTAGACCAGAAGAGGAGGGAGACAATCATTTTTGGTGCCTCTTGGAAGATATGGGGTCCTTGGAACCCTGCTTGTGATCTCTATCACACTTCTCCCTTTTGATGAAAGTGGGAGAAGAGTCACCAGCTGGCAACAGCCCTTCCAGGACAAACTTGACGCTGCTCTTGTGATGACACGAGTGCTGAAGCACTCCCAAACAACACAAGCAGACTCGAGATGGGCAGCCCCAGACAGTATACACAACACACCTGTCATGAGTGTCCTATGCTTGTGACCACAAGCTAAATACTTTTTAAAGCCTTACTCCATATTCTGTAACTTAACCAATACATCACTACAGACTAATACGAAAAAAAAATCTCAACACCTAAACTCAGCAAGCACACACCACTAGAAAAACACACTAAGCTGTTAAAGCCCCCTAAAGAAACACCTAGCCCTAAACCTACACTAACCTACAAAAGAAAAAAGGCTACAAAGCTACAATACAAACAACAAACCACAAGAAAAACAAGGACAGAGGATAAGCAATCTAAATCGCACACTCAAATATTCGAAAAAATGATGCACTCCAGCAGAACAGATTACCAAAGCTTCTGGATGGGAAGCAAACAAGATCTGATGTAATCTTAGCTGAGCGAGGGATTGCGGGTAGAAAAGGTGGAGCTCAGCAGGAGTAAGTGTTTGGAATATAGTGGTCTCAGATCACAGTCAGATCCTATAACCCACATGTTCTAGAAGGAAAAAACAACATCAGATAGAAATTTATGTACTTACCTCAATTACAGATTCTTTCATTCCAGTCCGTCCAATACAATGTATGGGCCCTCTAGCCACCACTTGGAACCAGTGCTCTAGCCTTGAGCCCTTTTAGAATCTTTTCTTCCCATAATGCCCTTGCCCCCCCCCCCCAAACTAAGACAGTTTATTATGCTTAAAACCCAATTCTCTTATTTGCACTGCCTTGGGCTTAAGGAAGATGACGCAATCTTTCGGGTCTACAGACAGGGCAAGGGGAAGAAAGATGGGTTTGCAGTACTGAATGGATTGGAATAAAAGGACCTACCATTATGTTAAATACATAACTTTCATATTGTATTTATTTACTCAGTCCGATCCGATGTATGGGCCAGAATACCCAAGTTACAGAAATCCTAGGTGGCCACATGACAGGAGACCTTTTAGATTGGAAGCCCAAAAGGAAACTCTAGCTCTGGATGCACAATCCAACTTATAGTGCTTAATGAAGGTATGCAGACAAGACTAGGCAGGCTGCTTCACAAATCATTCAGGGAATGTAATCTGAAAAAAGCTGCAGACACTGCCATGGTCCTGGCAGACTGAGCTCTGAGTTTGTCAGCCAGTGATTTGTTATGAAATGAATAGACAAAACAGATGGAGTCCAATAACTATCTAAATAGCACAATTTTGGATACTTTCTTCCCTATTTTTTCTGAGCTAAGGATAAAACTGTTCATCCTTCCTGAAATGAGCTGTTCTATGAAGACAGAACTGTAGTTGTTTGTAAACATCCAATGTATGTAGGATGTACTTCCCTTATTCTGATAGTTAGGAAAGAATACAGTTAAGTGAATCAGTGAGAAATGTTGGGCTCAGAGGACACTTTCTGTATAAAGGAAGGATTTGTTCTTAACGAGACCTTATCTTTGTAAAAAATACAAGGAAAAGCAAATGAAAGTGTGTGACGTTCTGATATCCTTCTGGCTTAAGTGATAAGTTACCAGGAAGATCATTTCCAAGACAAGAATCTCTAGACTGTAGAAGCTGTGGGTTCAAAAGGAGGTTTGGACAAGGATTCTAGGATGAAATGTAGATCACAAGGTAGCATAAGGTCCTTTCAGGGGATGTGGAAGCAAGATGCCTTTGAGGAAAGCTTTACACACTCCGTAGGAAGCCAGTGCCCTCATACCGGCATGAAAGGAAGAAATTGCTGCTAACTAAATTTTAAATAGTAGAGAAACTTGAGCCAGAGTGGAATAGTGTAGTAAGAAAAAATTCAATAAAAGCAGAAAAAGACTCAGTATTTTAAGATTCCACCCATTAAATAAATCTCTTTGAGTTATTGCAATAAGCTTTTCGTATCAAAGGTTTCTATGATGCTTTGATGATGTAAACCTCATCCATGTGAAGAGAAGTATCCCTTGCCATTGCTGGTTGGGAATGTGCGGGTGAGGTTTCTTAGTGGTGAGCGACTAGATCCTGAAGTGAATGGAGGAACCAAGGAGGCTCCTTCAAATGAAGCTTGAAAAGGGAAAAACAGATTTTTCTGTGACAAAATGGGGATAGGAGGATAACAGTGAGCCTGCACCATAAGGCTTTCTGAAGGAATTTGGTCATCAGGGAAGAGGGGGGTAAGCACAATGTAACCCCAGGGAGCCAGTGATGAGACAGAGTGCCCCTGGGTGGCTGTCACGGGGAGGAGTTATAGCGAAACAGCTGCTGCATTTCATGTTTTTGGGAGTTGCAAAGATGTGACAAG